>NC_047113.1:77941529-78201529 GCF_902500255.1 Thalassophryne amazonica | reverse complement strand
TGCCGTCAGCTTCTGTTTTTTCTCTCTGTTTGAGGTGCGGCTCCATCCAGAGGTGGGAGTGGGTGTCTTCTTCTGCAACCCTCCCGTCTTGTGCACCAGCATGGATTCCCACAATCTCCTGCATTGTCAATAGCATGGCCCAAGGAGAGGGTCACCCCTTTGAGTCTGGTCTGCTTGAGGTTTCTTCCTCAAATCATCAGAGGGAGTTTTTTCTTACCACTGTCGCCTGTGCTCTGGGGGTTGGTAAGGTTAGACCTTATGTCAGGTTTAATCCCTTTTTTACCTGCACATACAAAAAATGACTCAAAGGAAACAGACAGAGAAATTGCTTTTTGTGGCTTTGCGCAAAGGGGAAGAGCTCAACAGAACCTGCTGTGCAGCTTATTCCGAAGAGGTCCTCAACTTTGCAGCCTTTTATTGAGACAAACATGGGTGGTTACAGGGTGAATCATTCATTTACATACACGTGATCGTAAGATGCACTTTGCAAGCAGACAGACACAAGACACTTCAAGGCTGTGGAACATTCTGCTCCTCTGACTAATCAGTTTCTGCTGGCACAGGGACATGCAGTCCTTGATCAAGCCTCTGTCTGCAACCTTGACAGTCTTGGAATGTTTAAGCAACTATTCTTACAGGGTTCATCTCAGGTTGTGGTAATGAGAGAATTATGGTCAAAAGGAAAATATAAAAGAGCAGATGTAATAAATAATAATAATAATAACATGTTTGTACATTACATTTTATCTAACACCTTACTTATATGATGCGCCTTGAGGCAGCTTTGTTGTGATTTGATGCTATATAAATGAAATAAGTTAAGCAGCTCAAGCAAAGCCGCACAGACCTCCCGATCCACACACACCTCCCCCAGCTCCTCCGGGGGAACCCCAAGGCGTTCCCAAGCCAGCCGAGAGATGTAGTCCCTCCAGCGTGTCCTGGGTCTTCCCTGGGGCCTCCTCCCAATGGGACGTGCCCGGAACACCTCTCCAGAGAGGCGTCCAGGGGCATCCGGAAAAGATGCCTGAGCCACCTCAACTGACTCCTTTCAATGTGGAGGAGCAGCTGCTCGACTCCGAGCTCCTCCCGAATGACCGAGCTCCTCACCCTATCTCTAAGGGAGCGCCCAGCCACCCTGGGGAGGAAACTCATCTCGGCCGCTTGTACTCGCGATCTCGTTCTGTCAGTCATGAGCCAAATCTCATGACCATAGGTGAGGATCGGAACGTAGATCAATCGGTAAATCGAGAGCTTTGCCCCCCTACTCAGCTCTCTCTTCACCACGACGGTCCGATACAGCGACCACATCACTGCAGATGCTGCACTGATCCGTCTATCGATCTCACGCTCCATCCGTCCCTCACTCGTGAACAAGACCCCGAGATACTTAAACTCCTCCACTTGAGGCAAGGACACTCCACCGACTTGAAGAGGGCAAAGCACCTTTTTCCGGTCAAGAACCATGGCCTCGGATTTGGAGGTGCTGATTTTCATCCCGGACGCTTCACACTTGGATGCAAACCACCCCAGTGCATGCTGAAGGTCCTGATTTGACGAAGCCAACAGAACCACATCGTCCGCAAACAGCAGAGATGAGATTCTGTGGTTCCAAAACCAGACCTCCTCTACACCCTGGCTGCACCTAGAAATTCTGTCCATAAAAATAATGAACAGAACCGGTGACAAAGGGCAGCCCTGGCGGAGGTCAACGTGCACTGGAAACAGGTTTGACTTACTACTGGCAATGTGAACCAAGCTCCTGCTGTGGTCGTACAGGGACCAGCTCGCCCTTAGCAAAGGACCCCGGACCCCGTACTCCCGGAGCACCCCCCACAGGGTGCCCCGAGGGACACGGTCGAACGCCTTCTCCAGATCCACAAAACACATGTGGACTGGTTGGGCGAACTCCCATGAACCCTCAAGCACCCGATGGAGCGTGTAGAGCTGGTCCAGTGTGCCGCGACCAGGACAAAAACCACACTGCTCCTGAATCCGAGGTTCGACCATTGGTCGAATTCTCCTCTCCAGTACACTGGAATAGACCTTACCGGGGAGGCTGAGGAGTGTGATCCCCCTATAGTTGGAACACACCCTCCGGTCCTCCTTCTTAAACAGAGGGACCACCACCCCGGTCTGCCAATCCAGAGGTACTGTCCCCGATCGCCACGCGATGTTGCAGAGGCGTGTCAGCCAAGACAGTCCCACAACATCCAGAGACTTAAGGTACTCAGGACGGATTTCATCCACCCCAGGAGCCTTGCCACCAAGGAGCTTTCTAACCACCTTGGTGACTTCGGCCTGGGTAATGAATGAGTCCGCCTCTGAGTCCCCAGTCTCTGCTTCCTCTTCAAAAGACATGACAATGGGATTGAGGAGATCCTCAAAGTATTCCTTCCACCGCCCGACAACATCCCCAGTCAGGGTCAACAGCTCCCCATCAGCACCATAAACAGTGCTGGTGGAGAGCTGCTTCCGCCCCCTGAGGCGTTGGACGGTTTGCCAGAATCTCCTTGAGGCCGACCGATAGTCCTCCTCCATGGCCTCCCCGAACTCCTCCCAGACCCGAGTTTTTGCCTCTGCGACCGCACGGGCTGCGGCACGCTTGGCCTGCTGGTACCTGTCAGCTGAAACAGTGCCCTCCTGTGGGTTCACCACCTGCAGAGGGGGCCATGGGGGTCGGGTGCAGAGAGGATTGGGTGGCGGTCGAGGGCGGGTGGCCCGGCGGTCTGGTCCATGCTCACAGCCCCTGGCTGTTGGGATGTGGAATGTCACCTCGCTGGGGGAGAAGGAGCCTGAGCTTGTGTGGGAGGTTGAGAGATACTGACTAGAGATAGTCGGGCTCGCCTCCACGCACAGCTTGGGCTCTGGTACCCAACTCCTGGATAGGGGCTGGACGCTTCCTACTACTTTTTACTCTTTATTTTAATTTGTCTTTTATTTGTTTTATTGCCTGTTGCAACTTTATTGCTATTGCCTCCGCCAAGGAGGTGATGTTTTCGGTTGCGTCCGTTTGTTTGTTGGTTGGTTGGTTTTTTTTAGCAGGATTACTCAAAAAATCCTCAACGGATCTCAATGAAATTTTTACCAGGGGTGTATCTTGGCCTCACTTAGAAGTCATTAATTTTGGTAATGATCCGGAACACGATCTGGATCCAGCAATTTTTTTAAGGATTCTTTATCATTGCAGGATAGGGCCATTTTCAACATTTTTGCATCTAACGTCATGAAGATGGGTCACAAAGGCTGAACAAAAATTAAGTTACGACACAACAATAATTTAGCATTTGTTTCTCCTCATTGAATAAACTTATTAGAAAAAAAACGTGTAGTTCATGCAGTTTCTCTTTATAAATACATTTGCTGAAGATCTAAGGGTTTAACCCTCTGGGGCTGACACCATCGTATATGACGGCTGAGACCAAGCTTTACTAAATTATATCAATCAATCAATCAATCAATTTTATTTATATAGCGCCAAATCACAACAAACAGTTGCCCCAAGGCGCTTTATATTGTAAGGTAAGGCCATACAATAATTACGTAAAAATCCCAACGGTCAAAACGACCCCCTGTGAGCAAGCACTTGGCGACAGTGGGAAGGAAAAACTCCCTTTTAACAGGAAGAAACCTCCAGCAGAACCAGGCTCAGGGAGGAGAGGAGCCTGAAAGCTGAAGGCTCTGCCTCCCATTCTACTCTTACAAACCCTAGGAACTACAAGTAAGCCTGCAGTCTGAGAGCGAAGCGCTCTATTGGGATGATATGGTACTATGAGGTCCCTAAGATAAGATGGGACCTGATTATTCAAAACCTTATAAGTAAGAAGAAGAATTTTAAATTCTATTCTAGAATTAACAGGAAGCCAATGAAGAGAGGCCAATATGGGTGAGATATGCTCTCTCCTTCTAGTCCCCGTTAGTACTCTAGCTGCAGCATTTTGAATTAACTGAAGGCTTTTCAGGGAACTTTTAGGACAACCTGATAATAATGAATTACAATAGTCCAGCCTAGAGGAAATAAATGCATGAATTAGTTTTTCAGCATCACTCTGAGATAAGACCTTTCTAATTTTAGAGATATCGCGTAAATGCAAAAAAGCAGTCCTACATATTTGTTTAATATGCGCATTGAATGACATATCCTGATCAAAAATGACTCCAAGATTTCTCACAGTATTACTAGAGGTCAGGGTAATGCCATCCAGAGTAAGGATCTGGTTAGACACCATGTTTCTAAGATTTGTGGGGCCAAGTACAATAACTTCAGTTTTGTCTGAGTTTAAAAGCAGGAAATTAGAGGTCATCCATGTCTTTATGTCTGTAAGACAATCCTGCAGTTTAGCTAATTGGTGTGTGTCCTCTGGCTTCATGGATAGATAAAGCTGGGTATCATCTGCGTAACAATGAAAATTTAAGCAATGCCGTCTAAAAATACTGCCTAAGGGAAGCATGTATAAAGTGAATAAAATTGGTCCTAGCACAGAACCTTGTGGAACTCCATAATTAACCTTAGTCTGTGAAGAAGATTCCCCATTTACATGAACAAATTGTAATCTATTAGATAAATATGATTCAAACCACCGCAGCGCAGTGCCTTTAATACCTATGGCATGCTCTAATCTCTGTAATAAAATTTTATGGTCAACAGTATCAAAAGCAGCACTGAGGTCTAACAGAACAAGCACAGAGATGAGTCCACTGTCTGAGGCCATAAGAAGATCATTTGTAACCTTCACTAATGCTGTTTCTGTACTATGATGTATTCTAAAACCTGACTGAAACTCTTCAAATAGACCATTCTTCTGCAGATGATCAGTTAGCTGTTTTACAACTACCCTTTCAAGAATTTCTGAGAGAAAAGGAAGGTTGGAGATTGGCCTATAATTAGCTAAGATAGCTGGGTCAAGTGATGGCTTTTTAAGTAATGGTTTAATTACTGCCACCTTAACAGCCTGTGGTACATAGCCAACTAATAAAGATAGATTGATCATATTTAAGATCGAAGCATTAAATAATGGTAGGGCTTCCTTGAGCAGCCTGGTAGGAATAGGGTCTAATAGACATGTTGATAGTTTGGATGAAGTAACTAATGAAAATAACTCAGACAGAACAATCGGAGAGAAAGAGTCTAACCAAATACCGGCATCACTGAAAGCAGCCAAAGATAACGATATGTCTTTGGGATGGTTATGAGTAATTTTTTCTCTAATAGTTAAAATTTTATTAGCAAAGAAAGTATTGAAGTCATTACTAGTTAAAGTTAAAGGAATACTCGGCTCAGTAGAGCTCTGACTCTTTGTCAGCCTGGCTACAGTGCTGAAAAGAAACCTGGGGTTGTTCTTATTTTCTTCAATTAGTGATGAGTAGTAAGATGTCCTAGCTTTACGGAGGGCTTTTTTATAGAGCAACAGACTCTTTTTCCAGGCTAAGTGAAGATCTTCTAAATTAGTGAGATGCCATTTCCTCTACAACTTACGGGTTATCTGCTTTAAGCTGCGAGTTTGTGAGTTATACCACGGAGTCAGGCACTTCTGATTTAAAGCGCTCTTTTTCAGAGGAGCTACAGCATCCAAAGTTGTCTTCAATGAGGATGTAAAACTACTGACGAGATACTCTATCTCACTTACAGAGTTTAGATAGCTACTCTGCACTGTGTTGGTATATGGCATTAGAGAATATAAAGAAGGAATCATATCCTTAAACCTAGTTACAGTGCTTTCTGAAAGACTTCTAGTGTAATGAAACTTATTCCCCACTGCTGGGTAGTCCATCAGAGTAAATGTAAATGTTATTAAGAAATGATCAGACAGAAGGGATTTTTCAGGGAATACTGTTAAGTCTTCAATTTCCATACCATAAGTCAGAACAAGATCTAAGATATGATTAAAGTGGTGGGTGGACTCATTTACATTTTGAGCAAAGCCAATTGAGTCTAATAATGGATTAAATGCAGTGTTGAGGCTGTCATTCTCAGCATCTGTGTGGATGTTAAAATCGCCCACTATAATTATCTTATCTGAGCTAAGCACTAAGTCAGACAAAAGGTCTGAAAATTCACAGAGAAACTCACAGTAACGACCAGGTGGACGATAGATAATAACAAATAAAACTGGTTTTTGGGACTTCCAATTTGGATGGACAAGACTAAGAGTCAAGCTTTCAAATGAATTAAAGCTCTGTCTGGGTTTTTGATTAATTTATAAGTTGGAATGGAAGATTGCTGCTAATCCTCCGCCTCGGCCCGTGCTACGAGCATTCTGGCAGTTAGTGTGACTCGGGGGTGTTGACTCATTTAAACTAACATATTCATCCTGCTGTAACCAGGTTTCTGTAAGGCAGAATAAATCAATATGTTGATCAATTATTATATCATTTACTAACAGCGACTTAGAAGAGAGAGACCTAATGTTTAATAGACCACATTTAACTGTTTTAGTCTGTGGTGCAGTTGAAGGTGCTATATTATTTTTTCTTTTTGAATTTTTATGCTTAAATAGATTTTTGCTGGTTATTGGTGGTCTGGGAGCAGGCACCGTCTCTACGGGGATGGGGTAATGAGGGGATGGCAGGGGGAGAGAAGCTGCAGAAAGGTGTGTAAGACTACAACTCTGCTTCCTGGTCCCAACCCTGGATAGTCACGGTTTGGAGGATTTAAGAAAATTGGCCAGATTTCTAGAAATGACCAGGTTTTCCCCAGAAGCTTTGCCAATTATCTATGAAGCCCACCTCATTTTTTGGACACCACTCAGACAGCCAGCAATTCAAGGAGAACATGTGGCTAAACATGTCACTCCCGGTCTGATTGGGGAGGGGCCCAGAGAAAACAACAGAGTCCGACATTGTTTTTGCAAAGTTACACACCGATTCAATGTTAATTTTAGTGACCTCCGATTGGCGTAACCAGGTGTCATTACTGCCGACGTGAATTACAATCTTACCAAATTTACGCTTAGCCTTAGCCAGCAGTTTCAAATTTCCTTCATTGTCGCCTGCTCTGGCCCCCGGAAGACAATTGACTATGGTTGCTGGTGTCGCTAACTTCACATTTCTCAAAACAGAGTCGCCAATAACCAGAGTTTGATCCTCGGCGGGTGTGTCGTCGAGTGGGGAAAAACGGTTAGAAATGTGAACGGGTTGGCGGTGTACACGGGGCTTCTGTTTAGGGCTACGCTTACTCCTCACAGTCACCCAGTCGGCCTGCTTTCCCGGCTGCTCGGGATCTGCCAGAGGGAAACTAACGGCGGCTAAGCTACCTTGGTCCGCACCGACTACAGGGGCCTGGCTAGCTGTAGAATTTTCCACGGTGCGGAGCCGAGTCTCCAATTCGCCCAGCCTGGCCTCCAAAGCTACGAATAAGCTACACTTATTACAAGTACCATTACTGCTAAAGGAGGCCGAGGAATAACTAAACATTTCACACCCAGAGCAGAAAAGTGCAGGAGAGACAGGAGAAGCCACCATGCTAAACCGGCTAAGAGCTAGTAGCTGCGCTAAGCTAGCGGGTTCCTAAAAACACACAAAGTGAATAATGTGTAAATAATTTAGAGGTGATTCAGCAGAGGGAGTGCTTTAGTTAAGGCACGTGAAGATTACACTGTGAAACAAATCGTTATCTAGTTAACTAGATCAATCTAACTGCGCAGATTAAACAACAATTTTAAATAACTTTTTAATGATATGAGATAGAAACTTACTTTTTTGCTGAAAAGTTAACTCCGCAGACTTTCGAGCCACCATCCACCATCTTTGTACTCCTCATAGAACCTGTGTGATTACTTAAGCAATGTGAGTGTCCAATCTGAATTGGTTCACTGTCACATGGTTTTCCAAAATCCAATCGTAGGGCAGATTCACCTCACATGACACAACAAAGATTGTTTTTAGGAGTGATGTGTTAGAATTGGCCCATTTGAATAGCCCCCTGGCTGCTCCAATGTGCCTTGCGCCATTACGCTCAGCGAAAGTGCAAGTGAGCAGACGGAGAGCCTCTCATACAATCTCACATGCTCAAATAGTGTGTGAGTATCAGGATTGCTCGACTAGTTTTCCTGTGAATGTTACTGGATAAGCCTGTGGCAAGCTCCCTTGCTCCTTTCTGCTGTTCAAAAACAGGCTCCAGGTGGTGCCATCATTGGAACGCCAATGTCTATTTCATTTGAACTGTACACATGGAGTAAACATTCCTGACACCAGTTATGGGACATATGACTCATATCAAAGTTGAATAGTTTATCTCTACAAGATAGATTCCAACCATGTGAGATTTGGTTTGTGTACTGTGCAGAGTGCCTCTTTAGGTTTTAGAAGAAGGTCCCTGAAGTGTTCAGACTGACAGAAGCAACATCAACATGACAGAAAAATGCTACAGCAAATGATCCTTATTAGATATTAACACAATAAATAAATGTGCGTCCTTGATCTGAGCTCACTATGTTCATGAATTAGTTTAAAAAGGAGGATCCTGAAGATGCCTGAACAGCCACAGTGATGCATGATTCAAAACCCGTCTAAGATGGAGAAATAAATGTTGAAGAAGATTTAACGTGCAAGATGACAGGAGCAACTTTAAAAAGTACAGTATGAATTCAACAAAGAGAAAATTAAAATCACTGCACTGGTGCCATCAAGCTTTAAAATGGAACTTAGAGAATAAATCTGACACAATTGAATCCCAGATGAATTTCAGTTTGTTGTTAAATCCTCATTTCTGTGATATTAATGAAGAATTACCTCAGATTGAATTATTCTCAGTGAATATTTTTGTCATATTTGTGTCACAGAGAAAAGTTTAAATACTGACAGCACTAAAGTTAAATTGTCCATTTCTGACATGATCCACTTTCACCACGTAAACGGCCTTCAGATGATTTTATGGTGACTTTGTGCTGTTTAAATAGAACTGAAAGAAACTAAGAAATTATCTGCAGGAAACAAGAACTCGTTAGGTCAAAGGTCACAGACAGGCCCAGTGCGGTCTGTGGTGGACCACTCATTGAGTGGTGGACATCGGACAAGAGTTCAACTCCCCTGTTGGCCATTTCTCAAAAAACAAACATAAATAAATAGGAAAATATTATGGCAAAACACAATGAAATTTTCTATTCTGTGTGTGTGTGCGCGCGCGCATGCAGGGGGAGCATGTTACTTTATGGCTGTTAAAGGCAGAGGTCACAGGTCAAAGATGTCCTAGTGTTTATGATGTCACTGGGCACCAACAGCTTTGCAAACAGCATTTATCAGGGACTTTTGCACAATGTTCACGGGGTGTTCAAAAACTTTGAAGCAGCAAATTTTCTGTCTAAATGCTCAGAATCGTCGTGGACGCTAACGAGCCACCATAAATTGAGAATAAAAAGTCTGATGTGAAGTTACCGTGAGCACCGTCTGGCTCCGGATTAGCATTCTGCTGGATGGCGCTGGGTGGGGTGCTGGGTACAGATGGGCAGCCGGGCACCAGCTGAACGACTGCACCGTTAGCCCGGCATCGGCCTGTTTGAGGAAAAGGTCACCTTAGCTAAAGACAGAGCTGCGGCACTCGGACAGGTGGCGGCGCCTGCTGCGCCAGCTGCTTTTAAGTCCTCTTTAGCTTCACGTATACGTTGGCACGGTGACACAGGACGAGCTCGGCAGGAGGCGGGGCCTCAGATCTGTACGCGCAAACACGTGTTCCACACTGATGCCGACTTTTACTCCAAAGTGAGAAAACATTCGGTCAAAGTGTAAACAAATAATCTGGCAACATTAAAGGGGCGTGTCCACGTGGACGTTCAACAATCTTCAGCTTGTTAACGGTTGTCACGGTGAATATTTAACCCTGCATTAGCACCTGTGACCTATGTGTAAACGAGGCGTGTGCTGGTGTCATGTTGCCATGCCGCCGCCGCGCTGACAGCCACACTCAGGGTCGCGACTCATTAGCCCAATTATCCCCAACACATTAGAGATCATCAGAGCGGCGTGACGACGTCTCGCCACGTGTCAGGCGCCGTGCTGGAGCACGTGATGTCACAGCTGACTTCATGTTTAGTCATTTGTACGGCAGCTGTACGTGCGTTTCTCTGAATCGAGCTGCATCAGAAGGTCATCTGGTGTGAAACCTCATGTGGTTCTGGACCGGATCCACTGTGGCGACCTGCAGGAACCAGGACAAGCAACAAACAAAAAACCTAACTTTAAGGTCAGTTCGTACGTCAGAATGCAGCTGGAGTGCAAAGAATGCAGCCGCCATTCCACCTGACCTTTTGACCTGGATGTTTACAGATGATGCGTTTCAAGACACGTACTCTGGAAATTTTGACTTTTCAGTGGAAATTTTTTAATTTTTCTTTTTTACTTTATAAATGTTTATAAATTTATAAACTTATAAATTTAAGTTTATATTAAACTTATAAACTTTATAAATTTATGATGTGTATTTGTACATTCTAATCCAATCACATTTTTTCCACAAATCTGATTGGTTAATTGTGTGAAATTTTAATATCGGGGTAACGGTGGCAAAATATTTGAGCGTTTCACATTTGGATGCATTACTCCGTGCCCTGACAGGCTGTGTGATAATGTCATAATGGCGCTGTTAAGTGAGAGCAAGAGAAAGTCGTGTACCGACGACGATGCCGAAATGAATGAATTTAATCTACCATATGAAAGTACTGATGTGGATTCTGACGCACAATTACTGTTTCACATTTGATGGATTTTCACATATGATGGATTACTCCACAGCTTCACTGCTGTTGGAGCAACGTTGCCTCACGGTAAGCCTCGCCGACCAAATTGCCTATAGAAAAATAGACCGTGCAAACGATGCAATTGGATTAGAATGGGAATACCGCCTTGTGTCTGATGATTTGCGGACGTTCATGTCGTTATACGGTCACAAATTGAGCTTTGCCGGCTCCGCTAGTGAGTCGCTGGTAAAGCTCAGTTTGCAACCGTATAACAGCATGAACCTCTGCAAATCAGACACAACAAGAGTATTCCCTAAATAACACAGCTTCATGTATGTCCGCTAACTTTTCAGTGGAAGTTCTTCTTCGTTAGTGTCCAGGTTCCAGGTGCATCATGGGACAGTGCAGTGTAGAAGACGAAGCAGATCATTCAGGAACCGTTCGACTTCGATTAAATGGATTCTACGTTTTGCTTTTAGCCGAAGACATGCAGACGCAAGACCAGTTTCAGAGGTCTGCGGATGACGCCTTTCACAAGAAAAGTATTTTAACACCAGACTTGCTACTCTCAGACCTCAGTCAAAAGTTTTATTCTGAAAGGGTAACAACAGCACTGAAGCTAGCATTAGTAGGAAAGTGAGGAACAACGCAGATAAGCTAATGATGTAGTTAACCTAACAACATTCAGAACATAAAGACGTGTAGGTTTCAGTCCAGTCTGTCCATCCATCCTCCTGTCCTCCTCCGGGCCTTTGCTCCATTTTGTGGTGATGAAATCCGTCTCTGTGGATCAAAGTGTCACATGGCCTGTCTGCAGGATCGGCATACACACACAGGTATGTATGTTAAAATAAGCATGGATCAAAGTTACACACCATTAGTCTGCATGAACAGTGCACAAACACACATACCTGTGAACTTCAGTGTGGATCAAAGTATCGCACAATCCATCTGAAGCAGCAACACGCACATATCTGTGTGAATGTGGGTGTGGATCAAAGTGTCACACAGTCACTCACATCATCAGCACACATGTATCTGTGTTAATGTGGGTGTGGCTCAAAGTGACACACGGTCAGTCTGCATCATCAGTCCACACACGTATCTGTGTTATCATAAGTGTGGATTAAAGTGTCGCACGGTCAGTCTACATCTTCAGCACACATGCGTATCTGTGTTAATGTGAGCATGGATCAAACTGTCACACGGTCAGTCTACATTATCAGGCCACACACGTATCTGTGTCAAGGTGAGAGTGGAACAAAGTGTCACACTGTCAGTCTGCATCATCAGTCCACACATGTATCTGTGTTATCATGAACGTGGATCAAAGTGTCAGATGGTCAGTCTGCATCATCTGTATACACAAGTATATGTGTGAGTGTGAGAGTGGATCAAAGTGACACATGGTCAGTCTGAAGCATCAGCACACTCATGTATCTGTGTGAACGCTAGAGTGGATCAAAGTGACACACTGTCAGTCTGCATCATCAGCCCACACATGTATCTGTGCTATCATGAGTGTGGATCAAAGTGTCACACGGTCAGTTTGCATCATCAGCCCACAAACGTTATCTGTGTTATCGTGAGCGTGGATGAAAGTGTCACATGGTCAGTCTACATAATCAGTCCACATACGTATCTGTGTTAACATGAGAGTGGGTCAAAGTGTCACACCGTAAGTCTGCATCAGCACACACACGTATCTGTGTGAACGTGAGAGTAGATCAACGTGACACATTGTCAATCTACATCATCAGCCCACACACATATCTGTGTTAATGTGAGATTGGATCAAAGTATCACATTGTCAGTCTGCATCATCAGCACACACAAGTATCTGTGTGAACGTGAGAGTAGATCAAAGTGACACACTGTCAATCTACATAATCAGCACCCTCATGTATCTGTGTGAATGTGGGTGTGGATCAAAGTGTCACATGGTCAGTCTGCATCAGCACATAGATGTATCTGTGTGAACGCGAGAGTGGATCAAAGTGACCCACAGTCAGTCTGCATCATCAGCCCATACACGTATCCGTGTTATCATGAGCGTGGATCAAGTGTCAGATGGTCAGTCTGTATCATCAGTATACACAAGTATATGTGTGAGCATCATCACACACGTATCTGTATTATCATGAGCGTGGATCAAAGTGTCAGATGGTCAGTCTGCATCAACAGCATACACATGTATATGCGTGAGCGTGAATCAAAATGACACACTGTCAGTCTGAAGCATTAGCACACTTATGTATCTGTGTGAACGTGGGTGTGGATCAAAGTGTCACACGGTCAGTCTGCATCAGCACACACACATATCTGTGTTATCATGAGTGTGGATCAAAGTGTCACATGTCAGTTTTCATTACCAGCCCACACACGTTATCTGTGTTAACGTGAGTGTGGAACAAACTGTCACACGGTAAGTCTACATAGTCAGTCCACACACATATCTGTGTTAATGTGAGAGCAGATCAAAGTGTCACACTGTCAGTCTGCATCATCAGCACAGACAAGTATCTGTGTGAAAGTGAGAGTGGATCAAAGTGTCACAAAGTCAGTCTACATCATCAGTCCACACAGGTATCTGTGTTAACGTGAGAGTGGATTAAAGTGTCACACTGTCAGTCTGCATCATCAGAACACGCAAGTATCTGTGTTATCATGAGCATGGATCAAAGTGTCACACGGTCAGTCTGCGTCATCAGCACACAAAAGTATCTGTGAGAATGTGAGAGTAGATCAAAGTGACACATGGTCAATGTACATCATCAGCCCACACACACATCTGTGTTAACGTGAGAGTGGATCAAAGTGTCACACTGTCCATCTGCATCCTCAGAACACACAACATTAAAGTCTCAGATGGTCAGTCTGCATCATCAGCACACACACACATATTTGTGTGAACATGAGAGTGGATCAAAGTGTCACACGGTCAGTTTGCGACCTCTGTGCCCTTGCCACGTGCACACTACATGAGGAAGTGTCAGCAATGTGTTGAAGCTCACATATGTGCACATTAAACAACACCTTTAAAAACAGCTAAGCAGGTGGAACGCCATCGTCAGCGGTGTGATTTCCAAACACTTAATGGAAGCTAACGTGACAACAAGTCAGCAAACATCTGATCAGGATCAAATCAAGTAAAACGAAGATTTAGTGTTCCCACTGTGCTTGGCGTCATTGAAAATATTCCCGAAGTTGATGGTTTGTTTTTGTCCTAATTTAATCATTAGACATTTATATTTGAAACTGAATAGAATATTTGGATTTTTTTTTTGTCCATTTGAAATGAAAAACTGTTCCAGTGTGTCATTCTTTAACTATTCCAGACTCACGTTTGTCTCAGAATCAAACACGGCAGCTGTTTGAGGATTAAAAGAACAAGTTTGCTTACATCCAAATGTAACAAGTTTTTAATGGAAAAAGGAAAGTTGATAAACAATGTGGATTTTGTGCAGCCTGAGCTGTTTGCACTACAGTTGCAGCTGCTGGTCACAGAGCGCCCTGCTGGTCAAGTGTGAAAGTGCACAATACATCTGTGCAAATTAATCAGAAGTCGATCAGTCATTGATGGGTCGATTGGTCTGCTTGATGTTTCTTCCTCAGAGGGAATCTTTTCTTACCACTGTTGCTCTGGGCGCTGGTAAGGTTCAACCTTACTTGTGTGGCCTTGAGGCAACTTTGTTGTGATTTGGTGCTATATAAATGATATAAATTGAAACAAATTGAAAATCAATTCCGTCTATATTTCGAACTAGAATGAATCCAGATCCTGATCCCGACCCACTTGTCTGTGATTGGGGCTGATCAGATCAATTGATTCCTTTTGGAGAGACAAATCAAAGCCTCAGTGAAGATAATAAAGAAAATAATCCTGTTTGGAGATCTGGATCCTGATCCTGATTCTGATCCACATTGGTCCTTATCTGAAGGTGAGCTGGATCCTGTCAAACACTGATGATTACATGACCTCCTTGGTGGCGTTCAGGGTCTCAGATGTTATGTGGTTGCTGTGACGTCACACAGACGGGCCCCGGCTGCAGGACAAAGCCGCTCTGTGTGTCTTCAGTGTGGTGGGTGGAGCTTGCGTGGGCCAGCGTGGCGTCGTTCCAGACCATCCCTGATGTTCCCAGTAGCTGAGGGCGGCGGGAGATTCCAGGCCGCTCCCTGTTGGCAGCCGTCGCTGCATCCTGCCGGACTGACGCGGTTCTGCCGGCCCACTCAGACTTTAAAAGCAAAGAGAGCGCTATGACCCTGCCTGCCCTCTCACACAGACAGTGACATGTCACCGCTGCTGTGTCTCGACACTCAAAGCTGACCCAGAAGGGGGCGCTGAAGGTGAGGCGCTCTGATGAGTGCTGCTCGAGTTTTTCCTGCAACAAACTTCCAGTTTGAAGAATTTTTGCAGAAGTTTCCTGTGAATTAAAAACCACTTGAATATTTATGTTTTTGTCGGTGGAAGCAATTTGTTGTCACACATAACAACGCCGCGGTCTTGATGCCGCTTCCTGTGGCGGCCTAATTACCGCCTTTGAAATGTATATACAGTGGTGCGCGTGTGAAGACGGGAAGCGACTCTGCAGCCAGATGTGACGTGATGAGCCTCAATTTGCATTTGATAAAGTCGCGCCGCAGCTTCAGCAGGAAAAAGCTTCTGGGCTTTCCGGCCACGGCGGTAAGGTGAGTAAGCGACTCGACCACAGGAACGGTTCCTCCTCCAGTAATTAGTGGCAGAATCCGTCTCACTAAGTGATTTCCAGAGTGTCAAATGAGCCAAATTAATCTGAGTGATACTTTTCATTTGTTAGCGTCGCGCGGCCCCTCCACTCAGCTCCATATGGGTCCTGATGCAGCACTTGCCATCAAACCGCCGTCACCAGATGTTCCCTCACAACCCCGCCATTATCTATGCTAATTTATTCATTAAACAATTTAATTGTGTCAATGATTGGCAGGTGGCGCTGTTCTGACGGTGGAATGTTATGAAGCTAATCCCGCACTCGTTGCATGAACTCAACGTGTCATCATCAAACTGTCGGCATTTATGTGGATTAACTCTGCATGGTCCGCCGGTCGCCGTGATGATAGAGGGCTGATCACACGTGGAAGAGAACAGTGGCGGGGCTCAGATCACCTCTCTGCTCAAGTGTAGGGGGCGTGGCTAATCCTAAAACACGCAAATAAGAAAAATGGCGATGGTGCGACTGACATTTAAACCTTAATTCATGTTCTGATTAAAATCATGCAGGGAGGATTTAAACACCCACACAGTCACCATCTGAAAGTGTGCTGACTCGTGATTGGCTGAGCCTGTACTTCAACCTGTGGTTGGTCAATAAAATAAAATAAAATTAAATTTTATATCCATATATTCAAAGCCAAGTGGAGTGTGTGTGTGTGTGTGTGTGTGTGTGTGTGTGTGTGTGTGTGTGTGTGTGTGTGGGTGATCACGGAGAAACTGTGGAGAGCTGACATTTACCGTTTGGTATGTTTATGTATTTTGGGTCAAGGATGAACATTGTGAAAATGTAAAGTTGACAAATATTTTTGAGAAATAACAGGGGTATCAACAGGTAACAACAGTGAACAATGGACGATGTCAACATGAATCAGTCGCTGGTAACCAGATGAGCTCTGAACAAAGGAAATATCTCAACCTTACCAGCTGTAAAACACGACTTCAACTAAATGGGCCAAATAATAAATAGAATTATTCATAAAACTCTCTCATTACCCGATGATATGGCCATCGGGTAATGATGTGTTAGCCAAAACTTGTTTGGCTAACACTTTGCACTAAGCTGGGCTAAATGAAGGTGAGATTCAAGTTTAAAGACAAAAAAATGAAAGTGTGTTTTGTGTTACGTTTATTGTAGAAGGCCATACAATCACGAATCATTCAGAAAAAGAACTCGCCCCCAGTCTAAAGGCATCCTGACACTGCATGAATTTGATCCCCACACTCAGGCGTGCCACCAGAGATTTTGGGCCCCATGAAAATAAATTTTACTTGGCCACCCCTATATTATTTTGGCAGTATTAGAATTGTATTAGGGGCCTCTCTGGGCTCCTGTCAGTCATGGGCCCCTACATCCTTCTCTTTATTCACCCCTTTTTGGCATCCCTGCCCACACTGGCACGTAATCTGGCATGCCAATGAGTAAACGCATCGTAAACTGTTGTGCGTGCCAGGGCGCAAAGAAAACTTTTAAATGTTCAAAATTTCTGGCAAGCATTTATTTTGTGCCACTTGCATGAACTAGTTGTGAACATTGTGCAGCCTATTAGAAAACACTGCACTTCACTGTGTGTTATTGCATGTCATTGCGCATAGCGCATCTGAACATGGAATTAGATTATGAAGAGGTGTTACATCTATAATAGACATAACTTCACAGATACATTATCTAACTCCTACGAAGGAATGAAAATGCACCTGTTTTACCAATCTATTACGAAATAAATATTATAAATAATTACCTTTGAGACAAGATTCAAAATGTGTTCTCCACCGCACGACACGCACGAGTCAACTTGTAGCTATAAATAATTTTTCTGTGATTCTCGGAGCAACGAGAGATGGTTTCATCAGCCAAGTTCTGAGAAAAAAGCCGTCATTGGCTACAAAATGATTATTTTACATAGTGTGGCATCAAGTTAGACAAAGCAGAATGCACTGGCAGAACAAATCTGTGCAAGTATCAAGGTGGCATAAGAGATGAAACAGGCTGGAGACACACATACTTTTTCAAATGTGACCATCAGAGGGAGCTGGAGAGTTAGAGCCTCGACCGCAGAACCAGGGCTAGAGCCTCGACCGCAGAACCAGGGCTAGAGCCTCGACCGCAGAACCAGGGCTAGAGCCTCGACCGCAGAACCAGAGCTAGACCCTCGACCGCAGAACCAGAGCTAGACCCTCATTCACAGAACCAAAGTTAGAGCCTCGACCACAGAACCAGAGTTAGAGCCTCGACCACAGAACCAGAGCTAGAGCCTCGACCACAGAACCAGAGCTAGACCCTCATTCACAGAACCAAAGTTAGAGCCTCGACCACAGAACCAGAGTTAGAGCCTCGACCACAGAACCAAAGTTAGAGCCTCGACCACAGAACCAGAGATAGACCCTCGTTCACAGAACCAAAGTTAGAGCCTCGACCACAGAACCAGAGTTAGAGCCTCGACCACAGAACCAGAGTTAGAGCCTCGACCACAGAACCAGAGTTAGAGCCTCGACCACAGAACCAAAGTTAGAGCCTCGACCACAGAACCAGAGATAGACCCTCGTTCACAGAACCAAAGTTAGAGCCTCGACCACAGAACCAAAGTTAGAGCCTCGACCACAGAACCAAAGTTAGAGCCTCGACCACAGAACCAAAGTTAGAGCCTCGACCACAGAACCAGAGATAGACCCTCGTTCACAGAACCAAAGTTAGAGCCTCGACCACAGAACCAAAGTTAGAGCCTCGACCACAGAACCAAAGTTAGAGCCTCGACCACAGAACCAAAGTTAGAGCCTCGACCACAGAACCAGAGATAGACCCTCGTTCACAGAACCAAAGTTAGAGCCTCGACCACAGAAGCAGAGTTAGAGGCTCGATCAGCGTTGTCTCAGTCCACCAGCTGCAAACGGTTTCCTGTGATGGACTGGTGTCACCTCCAGAGGGAGCAGCAGGCTCTGATCTGCTCCACGCCCCAGACTCTAGGGATGAGCGCCACTCATTTGGGACCGACTTCTTCTTATGCTAACTAGAACAAGTATGTTTTAGTTTTGCACTAAATATTAAATTGCTGCTGAATCTTTGAATAAATTAAATGATTACATCTAATTAAGGACACAGCGCCCCCGTCTCTTCCACAGGTTTCGCACCATCAACACATGAATGCAGCGTGACGGGGGTGGGGGGGTAGGCGTGTCCACACACACCTTTCAGCTGATTTCCCATCAGCCTCGGCTGCTGTTCAGGTCATTAAGCCTGCACTGCGCGCAGCAGCTGCTCTCCTGAAACCATCTGAGAATTTAATTTCCATCCGTTATTCGGAGTTTCTGCCATTTCATGTTTCATTTAAGCAAGTGGTGAGGTCAAAGGTTAACGAGGGGGCTGTTCCATATTACATGAAGTGATTAATCCTCCGTCAGTAACCACCAAACTAATTTACACACCTTCAGATTCAAAGATTCAAAGTTCTGGTTTCAAGGTGTGCACCTCCGACCTTTGACCTCTGGAGGAATCAAACAGGCAGTTCTGAAGATTTTGTATCTTTCATGCTCGGAAGAACATATTTTATGGAGCTACATGTTGCTATCGCCAGTCCTGAAAGTAACCAGCAGGTGACCTGTGGGCGTGGCCTTGGCTTTCTCCAGCCAATGGAAACACTTTGTACTGGATCAGATCCATAGAAATATAGAATCAGGGAGGAGCAGCCACTTTAAGAGGTCACATGTTCTCAGGCAGGACATCACATGATCAAAGTTTCACAGTCGGGAAGTAACTGCTCGTTTGATGTGAAGTCGTTCCAGCAGAACACGAGGATGCAAAGACATTCACTTTTATTCGCTGCTTAACACGGGCACTAAACAGTGACATTATTAATATATACATGTTTTTTTTCCTTTAAATAAAAAATAATTTACAGGTTTCTAGTTTTTACTTTTTATATTCCTGAGTTTCATTAAATAAACTAGGATCAAAGTAAACCAAAAATAAATCAATACAAATGTTCTTAAAATCAAAATCAGTGTTTATTTCTGAAACCAGTTAAAAATCAACTTCTATTAATATGAATATCTTCATTTTAGTTCCATTAATAAAAATAAAATGTGCAACACAGTGTTAAATTTGTGGCACCACGTATATTTTAGTTTTCAGTTTTATTGGATTCATGTATTAATTCTTCATTAATCAAGAGTTTATGAATTTATTTCAATCAAACTAAATATTTGATTTAAAACCAAAGTCAGAGTTGGACAAATGTCTTAAAATAAGGACATTAAATGACACAACTTTATTTAGATGTATTTTGTGAATAAAGTTCAAAAACCTGAAGCTGATGTAGCAGATGTTTTTGATTTTCTGTTTCTTCAGCTTTGTAAAACTTAGAATGGTCCAAGCAGAGGGTTACCCCTCTGAGTCTGGTCTGCTTGAGGTTTCTTCCTCAGACGAAGAAGGTTAGACCTTACTTGTGTGAAGCGCCTTGAGGCAACTTTGTTGTGATTTGGCTCTATATAAATGAAAATAAATTCAAATTCAAATTCATTGTAATAACTAACAATAATAACAATATTATTTATAAAGCACTTTCAGGTCAGATGTTTCAAAGAGCTTTAGATTTTAAACCCTGAGGATTATACAAGTGTTTATTCAGTGTCTCTTATTTCACATCACGGCAGAATGAAGCATGATTCTTATTTTTTTATTTTTTATTTTCTTTTATTTAAGATTTTAAATTCACTTAGATATTGATATCAGTGGACATTAGAAAAGAATGTCCCCTGGATGTCTGTCATATCATGTCTTTATTTATGATTTTAGTGTGATGATGGAATTCATCCTGTTTTCTCCTCCTCAGTCATGTTTTGTGCTTGAACATAAAATAACTACATTAACTCATGATCTAAAATAAATACCCTTAAAAAATAAAGTTTAATAAAGTTATTAAAGTTCAGAGTTCTGACCTACACACACACACACACACACACACACACACACACACACACACACACACACACACACACACACACACACACACACACACACACACCTTGTTTGAAAAACAATTTTTGACAGCTTTCAGCATGCCGGTCACGGCTTTTTTCGCCGTTTTTTTTGTTATTTTGTTTTGTTTTTTGAAAATTGACTGTCCAAATTTCAAGACTGAATGGATCCAAAACTCTGTTGTTATCTCTAAATGGGTGAGCTATTTAAGGCACAAGTTTGAAAAAAAAAAAATCATCTGACTTGTCAAAGACTTTTAATCACAATGCCGACAAGATTTTTAACTAGACATTGGTCTAGCAGGGGAAAATATCTACTAGACATAGGCCAGAAATTACTGTTCTGCTACTCTGACCAGTGGATTTCTGTACTCCTGAAATATTTAAACAAAGAAAAAAGATTTAAAATAAAGTTCAATTTCAGTGTTTGGAAAAACAAAAACTTTGAAATCACAAATAAGTTGAGTGAGAATGAGAGAGTAAGTGATAAAGAGAGTGAGCGGGAGATGATAGAGAGCGATAGAGAGGAGACAGAGTTGAGATCATGATCCTCTGAGCTACTGAAATTTTTGCTAAAAACTAGAAAAAGTACCTTCGAATGAAACAAACTTGAATATTTTTGAAAGGATCTGAAGAGGACAACAATATACAACCAACATAAGAAGTTAAAAACCTTTGTTTGTTTTTTTTGGACAAAACCACCTGGAGGGACACTCTGACCCCAGGACTAACCCAAGGATTATTTAAGGTGCCCTGACACTGGCACGGCTTTGATCTGTGCACTTGCACGCACTTCGTCATGACAATCTACACCTGCTTTGTTCCGTTGGCTGCCCACGTTGTGCGCTGGACGCTGCATATATAAAGTAATTATTTTGTTCTAAAATAATTATTATATTATTATAATTATTGTTATAAAATAATTATTCAGTTCAACTCCAACCTCTGGCAACCCTGATTTGCAAAGAAGGGAGGTGTGAAAACCTGAACAATGGATAACGCAGAGCACCTCAGCCTCCCGTCTACACATGCAAACAGCTCTGACCTTCCTCCCACACATCCGCACAGAAGCCATCACAGTACGATACCCAGCAAAATGCACAAATGAAGCTTCAAAGAGGAAACACAAGGAAGATCTTATTTGCAGACTGTACAAAAAAATGGAAACATTTCAAACCTCATCTTCCACACCAGTAACCCCCAGGCACGGCATGCTGCAACAGGATCACTGCTCCTCTGTTCATAAACCTGTTCAGAACTGCAGTTTCAGTGGAGAGTGGACACTGAAAGTAAACCCAGACCATGAACATACTACCATCCACCACTACAAGAAGGAAACAGTGATGATCCAGGGAAGGAACCATGATGCTGACTGAGGAAGACTTCTCCAAAATCAAAGAGAAGACACGAGAAGAAAATCCACCGTGACCAAGGAGATGTCCAATCTTCTGCTGACAACACAACAGAAGAACTACAAAACCAACCCCCCACCACAGAGGACCTTCTGCTAGTGAGTCGAGAAACAAATTCACTCAGTTAAGGCCCCCTGACATGAGCATGACTTTGACTCAGCTTATTCCCGGTTGGTCTACTCCCATTTCGTTTTGGATTTTTTATGCAAATTAAACTTAAAATTCACCTTTTAGTTGATAGTTTTTATTTTTTGCATGAAATTAACTTCTACAATATCCTAAAACCTAGATTTCTAAATAAACTAAAAGAGTAATATTAATGACTTATTTTTGTCTTTAAATATCGCAATTGATACAAATACAAAAGAAACTCCAGGCTAACCCTAACCCTAAATAAAAATGCTGAAAAAAAATATATTTTGAAAATTGGGGGTATTTTTGATTCATCTAATCATTACAACCTCTTATAATTCAAAATCTTGTAAATAAGAAAAAAAATCAGGAAAATACGAGAGTACACGAAATGGCACTACTCTACATTTCTGAGAGTAGATGAACTGGAAGTAGACCAACCAGGAAGTTACCTTTGACTCAAGCACTTGCACGACCTGTGTCGTGCTGAGAGTAAACTCATCTTTAAAAGGTGCAGACTGAATGTGAGAGGGGTGCCGGTGTGTGCTATTGCGCACAGAGAATTTTGAAATGTTCAAAAAAATCTTTCATGCATAAATGTCGTGCTATGTGGCTTGATCTGCTTGCCAACACGACTTGCAGCTCGTCAAGTGGAGTAAAGAAGTGAACAGAGCGAGTGGTGACGTCAGCGGATCGCATCAGAGTACAGCTCGTCTGAACATTATAACAAGACGTTAAATCTGTTATAAACATACTTTTACAGCTGCACACAAGAAGGAAAGAACACGCAACTGTTTTATCAAGCCATGACAATGTAAACAAGACAAATAATTACCTTTTGAAATGGCTCCAAATGCTTTCTGCAGCTTGGTAGGCGTGCACGTGAAGTTCCAGCTAAAGGCTCCTCTTTTCGATTAGAGCCATTTTCAATGGCCAAATTGCAGGGAAAATGATTCATCCACCACAAAATAATTATTTTTATACACACATCCAATGTCACATCCACATCCTACTACTATCCAGCCAGAGGTAAGACTGGTGTTAAACAGCAACAAGATAGTAGATCCCACTGAATCAAAAACGTCTTAGAGGAGACGAGGAGGAATGATGTCCAAAGATTTGTAGGATGTAGATGACTGACTACGTCAGAAAGTTGGGAGAAGGACAAAGGCTTGAACTGATTGAGGGCAGCAGGGCACAGAGAAAAATCAGCCTAACATCTGAATGAGCTGGTCAGACCCTTTTGTAATAAAAATTGTAAAAAATTATTACAAAGTGTAGGCATTGGCACAAGAGGGGAGACATCACTGGGATTAAGAGAGTTCAAAACATTGAACAGGACCTGAGGCTTATGACTATTATTTCTGTCTAAAGTAGAGAAATAAGTTGCTTTGGCAGCTTTGACAGCTTTCTGATAAGCAAACATGCCATGAAGAATTTGTCAAGATACAATGAGATGATCTTTTTCCATTATCTCTCGGCACATCTACATGCACATCTCAGTGCGTGCGTTGACTCGTTTAACCACACCTGTGAGTGTGGTTTAGAGTGCCTTGGTCTAAGAGGAGTGACATGGTCCAAGATCTCTATGATACAGGTAAACCATAAGACAACACAAGATCTAAAATCTGCCCCTTTTCATGAGTTGGGCCAGAAACCCACTGGATAAAATTAAAGGATTCAATCAGGTTTAAAAAGTCCTTGACCAGAGGATGGGAATCACAACAGACATGTACAGTAGTGTTCAGAATAATAGTAGTGCTATGTGACTAAAAAGTTTAATCCAGGTTTTGAGTATATTTCTTATTGTTACATGGGAAACAAGGTACCAGTAGATTCAGTAGATTCTCACAAATCCAAGCATTCATGATATGCACACTCTTAAGGCTATGAAACTGGGCTGTTACTAAAAAAAGTAGAAAAGGGGGTGTTCACAATAATAGTAGCATCTGCTGTTGACGCTACAAACTCAAAACTATTATGTTCAAACTGCTTTTTAGCAATCCTGTGAATCACTAAACTAGTATTTAGTTGTATAACCACAGTTTTTCATGATTTCTTCACATCTGCGAGGCATTAAATTTGTTGGTTTGGAACCAAGATTTTGCTGGTTTACTAGTGTGCTTGGGGTCATTGTCTTGTTGAAACACCCATTTCAAGGGCATGTCCTCTTCAGCATAAGGCAACATGACCTCTTCAAGTATTCTGACATATCCAAACTGATCCATGATACCTGGTATGCGATATATAGGCCCAACACCATAGTAGGAGAAACATGCCCATATCATGATGCTTGCACCACCATGCTTCACTGTCTTCACTGTGAACTGTGGCTTGAATTCAGAGTTTGGGGGTCGTCTCACAAACTGTCTGCGGCCCTTGGACCCAAAAAGAACAATTTTACTCATCAGTCCACAATTCCACAAAATCAGTCCATTTCTCTTTAGGCCAGTTGATGTGTTCTTTGACAAATTGTAACCTCTTCTGCACATGTCTTTTATTTAACAGAGGGACTTTGCGGGGGATTCTTGCAAATAAATTAGCTTCACACAGGTATCTTCTAACTGTCACAGCACTTACAGGTAACTCCAGACTGTCTTTGATCATCCTGGAGCTGATCGATGGATGAGCCTTCGCCATTCTGGTTATTCTTCTATCCATTTTGATGGTTGTTTTCCGTTTTCTTCCACACGTCTCTGTTTTTGTTTTGTCCATTTTAAAGCATTGGAGATCATTATAGATGAACAGCCTATAATGTTTTGCACCTGCGTATAAGTTTTCCCCTCTCCAATCAACTTTTTAATCAAACTACGCTGTTCTTCTGAACAATGTCTTGAATGTCCCATTTTCCTCAGGCTTTCAATGAGAAAAGCATGTGTAGCGACTGTACTCTGCGTTGTGTTGTTATGACTCCGCCCATTCGCTCCCCTCGGGACGCGACTCAAGCTCTGGCATGGGAGTCGGACTCTCTAACCAGAAGGCTAAAACCCAGGGCTCTGGCCTTGTGACCAGAGAATCCTTTTGAGCTGTTGGGAGTGAGGTTTACTAACTACATCTGCACAGCGACACCTGCTGGCCTCTGTTACACATGTTCATTTATAAAGTCATTATTATATTTCGGTGGATATAAACAACAACGCAAAAGACGGAAAATGTTCAGTTCAAAAAGCTGCAGCTCAAAGCTGCTGTGACTCATCGCAGGCTGGGACAAATGGCACTGAAGTTCGGATTTACGAGGTCTGTCAATAAAGCAACGGTCCTTTTTATTTTTTTCAAAAACTATATGGATTTCATTCATATGTTTTTACGTCAGACATGCTTGAACCCTCGTGCGCATGCGTGAGTTTTTCCATGCCTGTCGGTGACGTCATTCGCCTGTGAGCACTCCTTGTGGGAGGAGTCGTCCAGCCCCTCGTCGGAATTCCTTTGTCTGAGAAGTTGCTGAGAGACTGGCGCGTTGTTTGATCAAAATTTTTTCTAAACCTGTGAGACACATCGAAGTGGACACGGTTCAAAAAATTAAGCTGGTTTTCAGTGAAAATTTTAACGGCTGATGAGAGATTTTGAGGTGATTCTGTCGCTTTAAGGACTTCCCACGACGTGTGGACGGGTCCGCGCGTCGGGACGCAGCCGACGCGGTGCGGCAGCACAGGAAAAACACCTCCGTGTTGATAACCATTTGTAAAATCCAGGCGGCTTTTGATGGCTTTCAGTGGAGTGAGTATATGAGAAATTGTTTAACAGCAGGACATGTTCCAACTTGTCCTTAAGGCTTTCAACAGAGGTGTTTTTCCTGTGGCGGAGCGTCGCGTACCCGTCGCGTACCCGTCGCGTACCCGTCGCGTACCCGTCCGCACGTCTTTCATTAAAAAAAATCTCCTTTAACAGTGGAATATCCGGATAAAATGCTGAAACCGACTTCTTCTGAAACTTCTCTGTTCTCTCACGACGTCCTGGATCAATAGAGCCTGAAATGTGGAGGTTTTCAGCTTGAACAGGCTGATGACGCCGCCTGAGAGCGCTGCGCGACGTCTCGCACCGTGAAAAGTCTTAAAGCGACAGTCTCACCTCAAAATCTCTCATCAGCCGTTAAAATTTTCACTGAAAACCAGCTTAATTTTTCGAACCGTGTCCACTTCGATGTGTCTCACAGGTTTAGAAAAAATTTTGTTCAAACAACGCGCCAGTCTCTCAGCAACTTCTCAGACAAAGGAATTCCGACGAGGGACTGGACGACTCCTCCCACAAGGAGTGCTCACAGGCGAATGACGTCACCGACAGGCGTGGAAAAACTCACGCATGCGCACGAGGGTTCAAGCATGTCTGACGTAAAAACATATGAATGAAATCCATATAGTTTTTGAAAAAAATAAAAAGGACCGTTACTTTATTGACAGTCCTCGTAAACAGAGGCTATGCTGCAGCCACCGCCCATGGAGCAGGGTGAGCTAAAGAACGAAGGGGGAAGGAGTTCAGAAAATGGCGTATGGTCACCAGCATGGATCCACTCCTCTGACCTTTTCCCTCCAAAACCTCAGCCTGGTGTCTCTCAGAGCATTCACAGTCAGCCCACTAACAGCTCTATCAGATCACAGTAAAACCCCAAATCAGGAGCTTTCACAGCAAACCAAACTATGCACCATCAAAACACACTACTACTGTTCTTCTCCACGATCTCCATGTCCAAGCCCTGGCTGAGGAGCCTTTCCTCTCAAGTCAATCGTCAATCACCACCTCCTTTGTCTTGCTGGTGTTGATGTTCAGGTGGTTCCGTTCACACCAAGCCACAAAGTTGGTAATGACCTCCCTGCACTCCAGATCGTTCCGCTTAGACACACGTCCAACGATAGGGCTGTGTCGTCCAAAAACGTCTGGAGATGACAGCTGTCTGTGTTGTAGCTAAAGTCTGATGTGCGTGAAGAGCAAAGGAGAGACACACAGTCACAAAGCTTCACATACTGTGGTCTGTTGGTGAGGTAGTTGATGGTCTGGACCCGCTTACCAACCGAGATCTTTGCAAAATGGAACAAACACCAAACTGAGACTCTGCATGCAGAATTAATTTATCGAGGCTTGGGACCCGCACTCAGAATGTACTGGCTGCACACCCCATGTGGCTGAGAGAGAGACAAAAATAACTTGTTCAAAACACACACACACACACACACACACACACGTTGCTGGGTTTATGTGGGGGGGGCAGACATGTTTATTGTGGCCAGCAGGTCAAAACCCACTGAGGGCCGCAGGAGCAGAGTTTTACATGAGTAGAGATTTACAGTATGTGAACCAGGACACAGAGAGACAGACAGACAGAAGGACACAGTTTTATTCCTCTCTCCTCTCCCCTCTGTTCCCCATTGGTTAGTTTGATTCCTCTTTTCTTCTCTCTCGCTCACCCACACTGGTTGGTCTTATGACTCACTTCTCTCCCCCACCACCCCCACTGGTTAGGTTTATTCCTCTTTTCTTCTCTCTCCCCTCTCTTCCCCCATTGGCTAGTTTTATTCATCCTTTCTTCTCTCTCCCCTCTCCTTCTCCCCCACACCTCGTTGGTTAGTTTTATTCCTCTCTTCTTCTCTCTCCTGTGCATCGGTGGCTAGTTTTATTCCTCGTTTCTTATTTCTACCCCTCTTGGCTAGTTTTATTCCTCTCTTCTCTCTCTTCCCCGCACACCGGTGGCTAGTTTGATTACTCTTTTCTTCTCTCTCCCCTCTCCCTCCACCCCTCGTTGGCTAGTTTTATTCCTCGTTTCTTCTTTCTACCCCTCTTGGCTAGTTTTATTCCTCGTTTCTTCTTTCTACCCCTCTTGGCTAGTTTTATTCCTCTCTTCTCTCTCTTCCCCGCACACCGGTGGCTAGTTTGATTACTCTTTTCTTCTCTCTCCCCTCTCCCTCCACCCCTCGTTGGCTAGTTTTATTCCTCTTCTCTCTCCTCCCCCCTTGTTGGCTAGCTTTATTCCTCTTTTCTTCTCCCTCCCCCACCCCTTGTGGCTAGTTTTATTCCTCTTTTCTTCTCTCTCTCCCCCACCCCCACTGGTTAGTTTTATTCCTCTCTTGTCTCTCTCCCCTCTCCTTCTCCCCCCACCCCTCGTTGGCTAGTTTTATTCCTCTGTTCTTCTGTCTCTCCCCCGATCCTTCTCCCTCTCTCTCTCTCCCCCCGTTGGCTAGTTTTATTCCTGTTTTCTTCTCCCTCTCCTCATCCCTTTTTCCGTGTTCCCACTCAGCCTCCCTCCTCCCATCATGCCTTGCTCTTCACAAATATGCCTGTAGCCATGCCCTTTCCCTCTTCAAACTAATTACCTCGGCTACCTTGTACCCGCCGCCCCGTGGGACCACAACAACTGTCAGAGCGGCATTATTTTTGAAATTTAAACAATCATCTTACGTGCGCGGCTGCTAAGATCCCGGCCTTTTCGGCAGCTTCGACCTTCAGTAATTAATACCCGAGGGCCCATTATTGGCAAAGCCTTTATCCTCTGGGCCGCCGAGCCTCTAACCTGCTAATTACGGCCAAGCAGCTAATCTTCCAGCCAGCTGATTGACAGCTACACCTATTCTACTAATTGCCTGTTGCAGACAACACCTGGTGAACCGCAGCGCCGGGGGACAGCGCCGCGCTCCGACAACGCCTACGGGTCCTGGGGGAGGACAAACAAGTGAGGGAGGGGAGTGAACTGCGAGTCTTTACTGAGCACCACAAAGACCATTTGTCAGTTTGTTTCTCACAAACTGACGCGGTGTTTTCCACAAAATTTGCTACAACAGTGCAACCAATCACGAGAGAGTCTAGATAAAGGGGGCGGAGCCAAGTTCCTTGTGACTGACAATGTGCTCTGAGCTCAAACGAGTGCATTTCTAATAAATGTGTTCAGAGCATTTAAATGGTTAACTTCCTGTTAGTTTTCAGACTGACATCCCATGATGCTTTGCTGTGAGTGAAGAGCTGCATCGATCTTCTCAGAAAAAAAAGGAGAAAACATTCTTCATCATTTATGTTTTTTCCAATTCACGACAAAAAAAAACTTCTTCTTTCAGTTCCAGCCTTGTGTGTGAATTTTATTCACTTCATTTTCACAGCTGGAGGAGAAACTAAAGACAGAAAACATCCGCCGGCGGGAGGAGGTGGAGCTTCTGACTAAAATATCTTCAGAAACATCTTCCTGCTTTACGTCAGAGGAGCCACACAGCAACATGTTTTATTTTGAAAGGGTGAAAGGCAATGCTTAGTTAAACGTTAGTGGGCTAACAGAGCTAAGCTAACATGGCTAAGCTAACCAAGTATTCCTGAAAGCAGAAATGTCACGTTTAGGAAGAAGCGTGACAACAGAGCAAAGGCACGCCCTGGAACAAGTTCCAAAAGGAAGCTGAACATGTGTCACTTCCAGCGATCACTGTCTGCATGCATCGCTGAAACACTGCCGTTAGCGTGAATAGGGCAGTGCAGTCTCGTTTGAGGGCAGGTGCTAAAGTGGCAAAATATGACGCATATGACATTATTTCTCTATTTCCAGGGCACAAACCACAGCATTTTCAACGGGTTTTGGGCAAATTACACACAAACAAAGTGAAAATGCAAAGAAAAAGTGACAATGCGGTTGGCGGTTTGTTTATGATTCGGAGCACAAACGTGTCAAGGCGGTTTTGCAGGTGAGAGAACGGAGCCATTCTGGTTAGCTGTGTAGGCTAACACTTACCAGCATGATGTCTCCTACCACCAAAATCATCAGCCCCACAATGAAATTTAACACTTTTCTTTTTTAACAGGAATTTTCAACACAGCATTTTTAAATATCTTAGTTTTGCTGTGGATGTTTACATTATTTGACTTTGTGTAGCGGCTTGCTCTGCGTTGCATTTTTGACTCCTCCCACTCGCTCCCGTCAGGACACAAACTCACGATCTCTGGCACAAGAGGCGGACACTCTGACCAGTCGGCTAAAACCTTGACTTTGACCTGAGTTTCAAAAAAATCTTTTAGCTGTCGGAGAAGTGAGGCCTATTGACTACCATGTGCACAGCGCCTCCTGCTGTCCTCTGTCACATTTGAACACAGAAACAAAATATCACAAAAAAAAAGTGCCAGGGTGTAAATTATCAGAGCCCCTGATGCTGACAGTCTGCAGTCATTTGATGTAGTTTTCATCAAGTCTTGGACACATCTCCTGAGGAATCCCAAAACATTCTTCTTTGGTGAATCTCTCAAGCTGCTCCAGATTGAATGGTCTTCTGATATGGTCTTTGGTTTTCAGTTCAGCCCACAGGATTTCATTAGGATTCAGGGCAGGTCTTTGTGCAGTCAGTCAGGTTCACGCTGGTCTTCTGGAGGTGTTTCTTCACCAGGAGCCACCTGTGTTTTGGGTTGTCGTGCTAGAAGACAAAGAGATGACCCAGGCCCAGTTTTGCTGCTGACTTCTTGAGGTTTTCTTCAACATCTTCAGATGTCCTTCTTTCTTCATGAGTCCTTCCACGTTGAGCACATTCCCAGTTCCAGATGCACTGAGGTGTCCTCACAACGTAATACTCCCACCGCTGTGTTCCACTGTGGGGACGTGTTCTTTGGGCTTCTTTCTCAAAACAGGAGCACCATCTCCATGGACGAAGAGTTAGTTTTGTCTCATCTGACCAGGTGTCATTGTGGCTCCACCCACTTCTCATTTATCATACACAACATTTTTTACCTCCATGATTTGTTTCATTTCAGATTTCTCCAAACCACAGACACAAAGTTTGAATGAAATTCTGCTTTTTTTTAGAATTTAGCAGACGATCATTTTTAGTGAAAGTCTTAGTCATTTGGTGAAATAGCGCCCCCACCTGCTCTGCTCCTGAAGGACGTGTGCTCTGGTTTCAGGTTTGGACGATGAGCTGGACACAGCTGACTGTCTGATCCCAGATGGGGGTTTGGGACTCGTTGTCACTTAGCCTGGTGAGCAGAAAAGATCAAAGCGCTCTGAGGCCACAGGACGCCGCCCACCCACCTCGCCCCTCCTCCAAGGAGACGTCCAGCACCACTGTGACCTGTAAATGTAAGCCATCACCTCCTCAGCAGCAGCTGACCTCTGACTAGCAGTGCTCGAAGAGGCCGCGTGACGTACAGCGGAGCAATCAATATAACCAACACGATGATGTCATTACCATATCAGCTAGGACAAATCAGGCGACACAACAGGCAGCCAGGAGATGCCACGGATCAGCGAGTCACACCACGACACCACCCGAGCAGAAAATCACAAAGACAAACTCAAAATGCACAGAGCCAGATTCATCTTCAGCACCTCTTTGTGACATCATAAAGACACAAGGTTAAAGAAAAAGGTCAAAGATCACCATCAGCATTTATTCAGGGTTAGAGGTTATTTAGCTCCTTCCTGCCACAAGAACAAACAAAGTGATCACATGACCGCCACACTGCACACAAACAACAACCATGTCAGCATCAAAACAGCTCTGCCCACTGTCTGTATTTTAAAGCCATATAGTCTTCATATTGGCGCAACAGTGAGACTGGTGAGAGCAACAGGGTGAATGAGTTTGTCCTTGTGACAGACTCAGGGTGAACCCCACCTCTCACCCAGTGGCCGCTGCATAGGTTCCACCCCCAACCACTAATTGGAATAAGTGGGTTTTGAAAAATGGACAGGTGGATGGTTCTAGATCTAAGTCAAGACATTCATGTCCACTGTTGCTGACCGAACGGTCCCCCCCCCCCCCCGCCTTCACTTCGCATGCGTCATTTCTGAGCGTCAGCAGCGTTTCGCCGTTTATCACCTTGTTTCTGCTTTAAACTGCACTCCAGTCAACATCTATCTCAGCGACAGATATCCGACGCTTAAATTCAGCATGATTTCATCATAAAAGATGGAGGAAGCAATCAGAGTGCCACTGCAGCAAGTCTGAGCCTGACTCTCTGAGTCTGACCCAAAGCGATGTGTGATGATGTTGTGATTATTAACCATCAGATGACAAATTTAAACCTCTTAAATCATTCAAAAGTCAGTTTTAAGCAGAAACGAGGTGATAATCGGTGAGTCACTACTGACACTCCGAAATGACATAGGTGCAGTGAAGGCGGGGCGGGGGAGCATTTTTAGGGGGGGCGCTCGTTCAGCGACACTGGGACCAGGCATTGCCACATCCACCACAGCACGGAACCCACCCAGGTGCTGGATGAAAATGTGGGCGTGTCCATGAGGTCCCTGGGCACTGGATAATGACCAGAGAAAGGCACCACGTTCAGACCCAAACACACAGAAATGTAAAAACTGTCAGAGGGGAACAGAAGCTTCCGGAATAGATTTCAGGCTCTGAAAGAGGAGAAAAACGAAAGTCCCTGTTCAGGTTTTGATCAATGACTTTTTCTAGCTTTTTTGTTTGTTTCCTTCTCTGACCTTTTTCCAGGAAAATGTCAGTGTCTCTGTCACTGCAACATTAAAGCTGTGTGTGAATGGAACTGCTGAGGCATCGAGGGACGGGGGAAAAAAAAAAGTTTCTCTGAAACCTCCCAGAAAAGACCACCAACAGGTTTGCTGTCAGGTTTTGGTTTTGTTCCCTCCCTTTGCTCAGATTTGAGTTTTTAATCAGAAAATGTTAAGATTTTAATAAGCATTTGGGAACTGAGGACACTAATTGTTGAAGCTTTGTAGGTGGAATTCTTTCCCATTCTTGCTTGATGTATGACTTCATTTGTTCAACAGTCCAGGATCTCCGTTGTCGTATTTTGCGCTTCATAATGCGCCACACAATTTCAATGGGCGACAGGTCTGGACTGCGGGCAGACCGGTCTAGTACCTGCACTCTTTTACTATGAAGCCACGCTGTTGTAACACATGCAGAATGTGGCTTGGCATTGTCTTCTGGAAATAAACAGGGACGCCCCTGACAAAGACGTTGCTTGGATGGCAGCATTTGTGGCTACAAAACCTGGATGTACCTTTCAGCATCGATGGTGCCATCACAGATGTGTACGAGGTCTGTTAGAAAAGTATCCAACCTTTTTATTTTTTGCAAAACCTGATGGATTTGAATCATGTGTGCTTGCATGAGCCAACCTTGAACCTTCGTGCGCATTCGTGAATTTTTTCATGCCTGTTGACTGCGTCATTTGCTGGCAAGCAGCCTTTGTGTGCGGTCGTGTGTAGTGCTCTCGGCAGATTTTCATTGCAAGGAAAATGGTGGAACGACTGGAGCAGCGCGACTGCATCAAATTTTGCCAGAAACTGGGCAACAGCCAGGTGGAAACCATTCGGAAGATTCAGACAGCTTTCGGTGATGATCCTATGGGCATCACACAGATTAAGGAGTGGTACAACCGCTTTAAAGATGTCTGCACAACGGTGTAGAGCGAGCCACGCTCCGGTCGGCCATCAACATGCTGAAATGACAAGATCATTTCCAAAGCGGGACTGTCGTGTGACTATCTGAGAAATTGTGGAAGAGGTGGACATCAGCACTTTTTTGGCACATTCCACTGTGACAGAAGATTTGGCGATGAAAAGAGTGGCGGTGAAATTTGTGCTGCTGACGGCGGAGCAAAAAGCACCTTCATGTTGAAGACTCACAGGACATGCTGGACTCCGAAAAAATGATGCCAACCTCTTCCACAATTTCTCAGATAGTCACATGACTGAAAAGCCACCGAAAGCCATCTGAATCTTCCGAATGGTTTCCACCTGGCTGTCGCCCAGTTTCTGGCAAAATTTCATGCAGTAGCACTGCTCCAGTCATTCTGCCATTTTCCTTGCAATGAAAATCCGTCGAGAGCACTACACACGTCCTCACACAAATGCTGCTTACCAGCAAATGACGCAATCGACAGGCGTGAAAAAATTCACGCATGCGCACAAAGGTTCAAGATTGGCTCATGCAAGCACACGTGATTCAAATCCATCAGGTTTTTGCAAAAAATAAAAAGGTCGGATACTTTTCTAACAGACCTCGTAAGTTGTCCATGCCATGGGCACTAACACGCCCCGATACCATCACAGATGCTGGCTTTTGAACTTCGCACTGGTAACAATCTTGATGGTTTTTTCCCTCTTTTGTCCAGAGGCCACAACATCCATGATTTCCAAAAATAATATGAAATGTGGACTCATCAGACCACAGCACACTTTTCCACTTTGCATCTGTCCATTTCAAATGAGCTCAGGCCCAGAGAAGGCAGCGGCGTTTCTGGATGTTGTTGATGTATGACTTTCGCTTTGCATGGTAGAGTTTTAATTTGCACTTGTAGATGTAGTGACGAACTGTATTAACTGACAATGGTTTTCTGAAGTGTTCCTAAGCCCACACGGTAAGATCCTTTACACAATGATGTCGGTTTTTAATGCAGTGCCGCTTGAGGGATCAAAGGTCACGGGCATTCAATGTTGGTTTTCGGCCTTGCCGCTTACATGTAGAAAGTTCTCCAGATTCTCTGAATTGTCTGATTATATTATGGAGTGTAGATGATGGATTCCCTAAATTTCTTGCAATTGAACATTGAGAAACATTGTTCTTAAACTGTTGGACTATTTTTTCATGCAGTTGTTCACAGAGTGGTGATCCTTGCCCCATCTTGTTAATGGCTGAGACTTTTGGGGATGCTCCTTTTATAACCAATCATGAATGTCTTCAGTTCCTAAATGTTTTTTGAGTGTTGTTAGAAGGAAAGGTGATGTAACACAGTGGTAAACATACCACTGTCCCAGCTTTTTTGAAACGTGTTGCAGGCATCCATTTCAAAATGAGCAAATATTTGCACAAAAATAATAAAGTTTATCAGTTTGAACATTAAATATCTTGTCTTTGTGGTGTATTCAACTGAATATCGGTCAAAGAGGATTTACAAATCATTGTATTCTGTTTATTTACATTGTACACAACGTCCCAACTTCATTGGAATTGGGGCTGTATTACTGGATCGCTCATTGGCCCACACACTCCGTACAATCCGAGGAAGCAAACTGGCGGCCATCTTGCCATGCCCAACTTATGCAGACCGCACATAGACAGTTTATTAGAAAGTCAACAATTTCAAGTAATAACTGAGCTGATTCTCTCAGTTAGGTACTTATTTTTGTTCTTTGGATAATGTAAGATTGATCCCTCCAAATCCATGCCTGTACTGATTAGCTATTTGATTTATTTTCTTTCTTTTATTTTGAAACTTTCTTCCCTTCTCACTCACTCACTCATATCTGACAGGGACAAATACTCAAGTCTAAAAATTCTAAACTTTAATCAGAGTTCATACAAGGGTTGTGGAATCATCAGCAAGCTTACTATGTGTGTGTACTATGGGCTCATGTGTCACAATGGCTCTCTGCTAAACCTCTGCCACATTTGCAGGCATGCATACACATAGCCACATTCTCATCTGCTAACTAATGACATACAGAATGACTAAAATTACACACACAAAACTAGGCTACTGTTCAATACAAATATTCACAGACCTCCACATGTAGCCTATAGCCTAAAAGAAAAAATGCCAACAGCAGGCAGAGAGAAAATCTTTTCACCTAACATTGATGTCTTCATAACAGCACAATGCACCTGTTGTTGTGGTTTAACAGCAAAAGCATCAATGATTTGGTTGCTGTCCAGAGGCCGTGTTCTCTGAGGGGTAATTGCCAGGAGTTACACTGGGTCACTGGTTTGGCTGTGCCTACTGCTGTTCCTCAGGTAGTTCTTTAGGCCACACAGACTTCACTTCTTTTCAGTTCTACTCATGGATATTTGGGCACCATTTCAACAACTTGAAACTACACTCACTGCAGTATGACATCATCATTGATGCTGAAAAACTTGTCCATGCCTTTGTCTCCTCTAGGCTTGACTATTGTAACTCCCTGCTCTTTGCGATCTCTGGAAAAAACTTTCAAAGGTTCCAATACATCCAAAACAGTGCAGCTAGAATTCTGATGAGAGTACGTAAACAGGAGCACATTACACCTATACTCCATAACCTTCACTGGCTCCCCATCACCTACAGAATCCATTTTAAGATTGCTCTCATAACCCACCAATGCATCCATGGCAATGCCCCCTGCTCACCTCAAAGTCCTCCTCACTCCCCCACACATCCTCCCGTTCATATAACATTAATCTTTCCCGTCTCCCTCGCACCAAACTTCACACCATGGGAGACAGGACCTTCTGTTCAGCTGCCCCTCATATTTGGAACTCCCTCCCTGATCATCTGGGGGCTCCACAAACTGTGGAAGCTTTTAAAAAGAGTCTCTAGACATACCTGTTTAGACAGGCCTATCACAGGTCTCAATAATTTGAATCTGTTGCATCTTAGTCTTTTTAAACTATTTTATTATTTTATTTTGGTTTTATTACATACTGGTGACTGTTTTTATCTTAAGATTTTATGTTTTTATTCTCTTATTTATCCTTGGTTTTATTTTTTCCTGTAGTACTTTGAGATTTTTATTAATGAAAGGTGCCTTATTATTATCATGACATTGTTGAACGTGATGTCATTGAACGTCACGTTACACTCATTTTGTGTAAAACAGTCACTTCTGTTGATGAATGTTTATTTTCTTTTATGAGTGGAATATTTATCTAATCACATGAATCTGAAAATGCCATAAGTGTCTGACTGTGGAAAAGTGAAAGGATGATGTCATCGCTCTGCCTCTGTAATATGTTGCTCACAGTGTAATTTAACAGTCTTATTTAGCTTCTTTATTTTTGTTGGTGGTGGTGGGACAAAGTGCTGGCGTCCTCCAGCTCAGTCTGAGAAACTCACCCAGAGCAGAGACACACTGAGGGACTTCTTTAAAAACTCAAATTAATTAACACATTTCCAGACGTCATCTTCCAAAACAAGGGTGTCACGTGCACAACAGTTTTCATCTGTGATGATGAATTCTGGCAACAGTTAAGATTAAAAGACTATTTAATCTGTGAGCCGGCTTCTTTTGGCGCCCCAGGTCGCCTTCTCCATTTTTTGTAGAAGCATTACAGCGCCACATACAGGCCTGGCATATGTACTACACCATTTTCACACGGTTTCACTGGATCTGTGACAACGGAGACATTTGTTGAATGGAACACTTTTTGAAAATGACAAAAAAAGATTGTATAGCAGAAGTTCAGTTTCAGTGTAGACAAGGCCTTAAAAACATGGGATGAAATTAAATTAAAATAATAAATGAGGAATTATTTTCTTGGGGGTGCTATGGGGGTGCTATGACTATCCAGGGGGAGCTCAAGCACCCCCTAGCGCCCCCTTGGCACCGCCCATGGTGGTATCATCTTTATAACCAGCTCCTTTGCTTCAGCCAGCTGCTGTCTGCAGCATCCAGTGCACCTGCATGACAGAAAAAAAAAATGAAAACGAGAAACTTATCTACAGCTCAATATCCACCTTTATACTTGCTATTGTTAATTAGTTAATATTACTTTTAATTGAGCAGATTTTAATATTTATTATCATTACTTCATTTGACTATTATTACTTACTTTTTACTTATTACTACTATTCATTAATATTACTTTTAAATGAGCAGAATTTCACACTGTGGTTAAAACAAACAAAGTTGGTCAAATGCTAAGATGTTAATTAAATTGAGATTTGCTGATCAGATTCTAAATCTTAACTTAATCTGGTGTTAATTTATATTAACTCCACACACTCACAACACAGTACAGAATACACAGGTGTGTAAATGTTTTTATGACGGCTTTTGAGTCATTGTACCTGTATTCCATGCTGGCCGGATGTTGTGATTTTTATTTTATTTATTGAAATGTGTGTATTTGTGTATACATATATTTACATTTTGTATATTTGTTGTGTAGGTTATGTGTTTGTGTTCATGTTGTTGTGTTGCCTTCTTGAGCAGGTCACTCTTGAAAAATTGATTTTTAATCTCAATGAGGGATTTACCTGGTTAAATAAAGGATATAATAAATATGTATATTTAAATAAAACCTACCAGGCTGAGGAGCCGAAAGGTCACCGTGTTGTGTCGTTGCAGCTGAAGCCGCCATGTTCTCCACTTCGTCCTCGCAGCAGCAAATCCCCAGTCAGTCAGAGCAAAGGACTTCTGTCACTCAGGAAGGAGTGAAAGCTGAGGTACAGCTGTGTTTGTTCATTGGAATTGCTGAAAGGCACGGAACAGTGACACCATGAAGCCACTTCTGCCGGTGTTGACAACGGACTAGAAGTTCGAATGCACAGTTAACTTTTACTTCCATATTAGAAACCCGGAAACGTGAAAATCCCCCATATGTGTGTGTGTTGATATGCAGATGTGTGTGTGTTGTTTGGTGGGGGAAGGGGGTTCTCCCCTCTCTTTTCCTGGAGGAAACCAGTGCAGCATTGTGGGAAATTGTGGGAAAATGTCAGGCCTCGGCAGAGCGACTGCCAGCAGACGGAGCGCTGAATAAAGAGAAGAACAACTTGCCTTCATGTACAGGCTCACACGCACTGAGGCATGCTGGGAAATCTGACAAATAAAAACTCTGCAGCAGTGCTTTTCAGCGTTTCCTACTGAAGGGACGCAACATTTGACATTTTGTTCCCCTGATAACTCGTGTACAGCGAAAAACAATGAAATTCATTCCAACAGCAACAATAATGTTTTGCTTCCTTGAAGAGAAATGTTTGTAAGACTGTAATCTACAACAAATGAAGCATTTTGAGGAAAAACAAAATAGGAAATTTAAAATATTGATTTGTTTTAGATTGCGGCAGAGGTGTAGTATGCTCTCGAATAAGTTCCACTTTTCTTTGTGTATTGTGTCTTATTTTAAATGTTACAGTTATGATATTCTGGGAAAAACCAAACACGCCTTCAGGCAAATTTATTTCTAAAACACATTTCATTACAGACAAGCACAATGAGCTTTACAAGACGTTGTCACCTGAACCACCAACATATTAGCCAGTTTTTAACATAAATTCAAACAAGGGCAATTTTACGGTGATAATCGGGAAACTCCGTGCAGCACGAGCTTCAGTTAGCCATGTACGACCACGATAAATTAAACACACAACAAGAAGCAGCTGTCAAATAGAAAAATAAATCAGCGTTCCACATACGTACCAGCGTACCAAATACTGGTGGACTAATCAGGCCGTGAAATGAGGAAGAGATGTGCAGAAGGTTCTGGAAGGGGTGTGGTTGACAAACATTAAAGCAGGTGCAAGATTGTGAAGGGAAATGAAAGCAAAGCAGACAGGACCAAGAGAACTAAGTGACAGGAAAAACACGGGTTTTTACATAATTATTGTATGGCCTTGCCTTACAATATAAAGTGCCTTGGGGCAACTGTTTGTTGTGATTTGGCGCTATATAAATAAAATTGATTAATTGAAAAACGTGACGTGTACAAGACAAAACAATAATTAACATGAGCAAAGCAACAGGGGCTAAACTAAGAAATAACATGATGAGTCAGAAAGTGGAAAACAAGAAAACTAATGATTATAACCAAAACTAGAACAGAACTGATACATAAAAGTGAATACAATAAAAATGGCAACTATAGGTTAAACAGAGAATAAATGATGAACAGTAAACAAAACCAGAGACTACAGAATAATGCAATTAATGACTGACACACAATAAATGATAACAGAAAATAAAACCCAAGACTAACAGAACACAACCTGACAATAAGACACTGAAGATAAATAAAAGCAAAACCAGAGAATACATAATCACTACCGAATAGGGATGAGTGAGTACACCACTATCTGTATCTGTTCAACCATCTAAATTATCTGTATCCGTATCTGTACTCGTAGTGGGTGGGGCATAAACCGGAAGTGGGCATGGTTTAACCCAAAATGGCTGGGGCTTAAATCAGTACATTATTTTAAGTCTGAAATTGATATGGACTGATCAGAAGTTGCTATATTTATTGTCTATTTGAAAACTATTTACAGAACAGCCTCAAAATTGAGATTCAAAACAATGTTTTTGATCACAAAAGAGAACTATTTATAGAACAAGTTTTTTTATGAACTCAGAACATAAATATTCTTAAGTGTATGAATGAATATTTACAGAACCATCTCAGAATTGCCATTCAATGTAGTAGGAAATTATTAACTACTAAGTATGCATGAGATAAAAAAAAGCTTTTCAACCTACCAGGAACCTTAAGCCCCGTTTACACATAGACGGTAAGAGCTCCGGGAAGCATCCCGGAAGAGTTTTTGGCCGTCTTAAGGATCACACGCCAGCGTGACTTAGTTCTGGCTTTACCGGGAATCGTCGAAAAAATTATTCAACATGTCGAATAATTCCGGGAGCGCTCCCGGAGAATTCGCGTGACGACGGAGACAACGCGAACAGCGGCGTTTGATACTTTTTAATTGCCGTTTCATCCTGCCCCTTCCTGTAGTGCCACAGTTTACACCACCGTAATTGGCGGCCGGCGTTGTATCCCTAATCAACGGCGTGTAAAACGGCGATAGAGCCCACATTGGTGTCCTCAAGGGCGTTTTAACTGGCGATTGAATATGGCTGCATGCAGTATCTGACACTTTCTCAATGCAGTTCATAAAAATAAATTGGTCAGTCGAACAACTTCTCTCTCTCCCTCTCACACAGTCACACACACACCATAATCAATGTTGTTTAACTTTGTGTGGGGAAAAAAATATAACTGTGTTCAGCTATATGTGTGTACGTGTGTAAGTGGTCTGCAAGACTGTTTATGTTTTAATGATCTGTGTGAACTTGGTGATTCATGCAAACATCCAGTGATGGCAAACAGGGAAATATGTCAGCCTTGTTCACTGTATTCTTCTCAAAAGCACAGTGTTCAGTAGGAGCAAAGTTTTCCAACTGACTTTATATCACCAGCCAAACTAAGAGCAAGCAAACAGTTTAAAAATAAATAAATAAAAAACCTGACCGGAGTGGAGGCAGTGACCAGTGCGATACAAGCCATTTTCAGCTCTGTCTTCTCAAAAGCAATGCATACGATACGAAACAAGTTCACCAATTAACTTTAAATATCATACAAACCAGAGAGATCCTGTCTGTGTGTGCGAGAGGCTGTAGAGAGATGTGTCTGTGTAGAGAGGGGCGGGCGCTGTGTGTGACTGGCCAGTCACTGAGCTTGGAGACAGTCAGTTAGCCAATGAGAATTTTCCTTCAGCACAAGCACAGATATTGACGGGTTTTACTCGTATCATGCTCGTATTCATCAAAAATGCTTTACCCTACTCCTGAAGACCATGAATAAATGAATGACTGCAAAACTAAATGATAACCAAAGAGTGAAACCTGTGACTAAAGCACACACAAAGAAAAGCAATAAACAGAACCAAACAGACTTAAAAGACAAAATGTAAACATGCGAAAAGTAAAGCCGGGATTCACAGTGGAAATTAAGGAATGAACTCAGACATAAACCTTGAGCTGGGGCAGAACCTGACAGCCTTCACCCTACCGGGGAAGGCACCGCCATCTTCTCTGCGAACAGATAGAGCTCTTCAAGGAGGGTAACATTAGGACTTTACAGCAGGCCACAGAGGAGGTGATTAGAAGAGACCCTGCAGGGCTTACAACTAATGTGATAATGGAATCCATTAGCTTAGTGGGGAAATTAACAGAGAAAATTCATTATGGTGATAGCACAGTTTATGTTGCAGGGAGAGAATTTTATCTGGTTGAGATTGTGGCCTGTTTCTGCACACGTGTCCATAGAAAGCATAGAGGGATATGTTTTGCAAACTTAATACCATTTACTACATTGGATGGCATTAAAATTGAGGATGGCCCGTTGGCTGTTCCTGCAACATCAAATATTTTGTGTCTGCTACCTACAACCCACGTGGTATTCCTTAAACCTAAACCTAATTTTAACCATCTTATATATGCTACTCACAACCACCCCCAAATCCAAATAGTCCAACTGTCAACCCCACTGAGGTCCTTAGTCTGGGTCTCATTCACATAAGATTACTGTCCTCAAAATCATTGATGATTAGTGATCTAATTATGGATCATCACTTAGATATGATTGGGTTATGTGAAACCTGGCTTAAACCTACAGCTGTCCTCCCCTTAAATGAGGCCTACCCACCGCGTACACATTTAGTCACGTCCCTCATGATGCAAAGCAAGGCAGGGGTGTTGCTCTTATTTATAAATCTAGGTTTAGTTTATTAGCTGTTGGGTGTCTAAAATATAATTTGCTTGAACATCTGACTCTCTGCTCTGCCCAGGACACTGCGTATAGCCAAGGTCACAAGATTCCAGCAATGCATTCAGGGTTTGACACACATTAGTGAAAATACCCTGGATTTGGTCCTTGTTTGCTATATTGCCTCTTGCAGTGGTCCCCGATCACTCACTAATTAAGTTTACAGTCTTGGTGTCCTGTTTACAGGAACAACCTTACTTCAATTAATTTATTTCAATTAATTTAATTTATATAGCTCCAAATCACAACAGAGCTGCCTCACACAAGTAAGGTCTAACGTTACCAACCCCTAGAGCAAGAACATAGGCGACAGTGGTAAGGAACAACTCCCTCTGATCATTTGAGGAAGAAACCTCAAGCAGACCAGATTCAAAGGGGTGACCCCATGCTTTTCTTAGGCCATGCTACCAACACTTATTTATCATTGCGGCAACACATCAACTCTTCAACTGCAACTGAACTTGAAGCCAAACTGCCTGATATCTTAGCGTCACTTTTGGAAAATGACCAATCAGTAGACAGTCTTGTGGACAGTTTAAATTCAACTACACTCAACAGGATCGCTCCACCTATATTAAAACCATGCCCCCCAAAATACAGTCATCTTGGTTCAATGATTACTTGCGTGACCTCAAGCACAAGACTAGAGGACTAGAATGAAAATGGTGTAGTTCAAAATTAGAAGTATTCCACCTCGCATGGCGTGATGCTATCTTAGACTATAAGCATGTACTACTGGCTACAAAACGGACCTATTACTCTGATTTGATCAACAAAAACAAGCATAACTCAAAGTTCTTGTTCGACATGGTGGCAACATTTATTCATGGACAACCAACTGTAAGTCACTCTCCTTTTACAGCACAAGATTTCTTGGATTACTTTGAGAAGAAAATAAAAGACATTAGGTTAAACATATCCCAGCATGCCTTAACCCACCCTGCTATTGAGGTGGGTGCAATTACTGAGGAACAGTGTTGTATAAAGTACCAGAAAAATCACACTTAAGTTAAAGTACAGATACCCATTTAAAAAATGACTTTGGTAGAAGTTCAAGTAACCGATTGAAATGCGACTCAAGTAAAAGTCTTAAAGTACACTCAACAAAAATATAAACGCAACACTTTTGGTTTTGCTCCCATTTTGTATGAGATGAACTCAAAGATCTAAAACTTTTTCCACATACACAATATCACCATTTCCCTCAAATATTGTTCACAAACCAGTCTAAATCTGTGATAGTGAGCACTTCTCCTTTGCTGAGATAATCCATCCCACCTCACAGGTGTGCCATATCAAGATGCTGATTAGACACCATGATTAGTGCACAGGTGTGCCTTAGACTGCCCGCAATAAAAGGCCACTCTGAAAGGTGCAGTTTTATCACACAGGACAATGCCACAGATGTCGCAAGATTTGAGGGAGCGTGCAATTGGCATGCTGACAGCAGGAATGTCAACCAGAGCTGTTGCTCGTGTATTGAATGTTCATTTATCTATCATAAGCCATCTCCAAAGGCGTTTCAGAGAATTTGGCAGTACATCCAACCAGCCTCACAACCGCAGACCACGTGTAACCACACCAGCCCAGGACCTCCACATCCAGCATGTTCACCTCCAAGATCGTCTGAGACCAGCCACTCGGACAGCTGCTGAAACAATCGGTTTGCATAACCAAAGAATTTCTGCACAAACTGTCAGAAACCGTCTCAGGGAAGCTCATCTGCATGCTCGTCGTCCTCATCGGGGTCTCGACCTGACTCCAGTTCGTCGTCGTAACCGAATTGAGTGGGCAAACGCTCACATTTGCTGGCGTTTGGCACGTTGGAGAGGTGTTCTCTTCACGGATGAATCCTGGTTCACACTCTTCAGGGCAGATGGCAGACAGCGTGTGTGGCGTCGTGTGGGTGAGCGGTTTTCTGATGTCAATGTTGTGGATCGAGTGGCCCATGGTGGCGGTGGGGTTATGGTATGGGCAGGCGTCTGTTATGGACGAAGAACACAGGTGCATTTTATTGATGGCATTTTGAATGCACAGATACCGTGACGAGATCCTGAGGCCCATTGTTGTGCCATACATCCAAGAACATCACCTCATGTTGCAGCAGGATAATGCACGGCCCCATGTTGCAAGGATCTGTACACAATTCTTGGAAGCTGAAAATGTCCCAGTTCTTGCATGGCCGGCATACTCACCGGACATGTCACCCATTGAGCATGTCTGGGATGCTCTGGACCGTCGTATACGACAGCGTGTACCAGTTCCTGCCAATATCCAGCAACTTCGCACAGCCATTGAAGAGGAGTGGGCCAACATTCCACAGGCCACAATTGACAACCTGATCAACTCTATGTGAAGGAGATGTGTTGCACTGCATGAGGCAAATGGTGGTCACACCAGATACTGACTGGTATCCCCCCCAATAAAACAAAACTGCACCTTTCAGAGTGGCCTTTTATTGTGGGCAGTCTAAGGCACACCTGTGCACTAATCATGGTGTCTAATCAGCATCTTGATATGGCACACCTGTGAGGTGGGATGGATTATCTCAGCAAAGGAGAAGTGCTCACTATCACAGATTTAGACTGGTTTGTGAACAATATTTGAGGGAAATGGTGATATTGTGTATGTGGAAAAAGTTTTAGATCTTTGAGTTCATCTCATACAAAATGGGAGCAAAACCAAAAGTGTTGCGTTTATATTTTTGTTGAGTGTATCTAGTATTTATTGTACTTAAGTATGACAAGTAATGTACAACCAAATGTACTCAAGTATTGAAAGTAAAAGTACAACTAAATGTTAATCAAAAACAGAGATTTTTTTAAATAAAAGTTTATCTAGGCTTGTAAATGACTGGTAGCATTAGTGCACATCACACGAAAACACTTTAGAAATAAGGTTTCAAAACCAAAACAAGAGTAGGCCACTCACTAGGTGTTAACAGGAAACAGTTATTTATTTCTATATGTATTTATTTATTTTCATTGTTACATGGTTTTATCTTTTCTGTTGTGTTTTGTTTCATTAGGTTCTTTTTGTCTGTTTCTCTAAAATTGTATTGTAACATTAGTCTATTATTATTGACTATTATTGTCTATTATGTAGACTATTATTGTTGTTGCTATAATATATGAATAAAAATAAATTTAAGAAATTTCAATTTGACTCTTTTATGACAACAAACACACATCAACAAAAACGTGCTGATGCGAACAGCTTAATGCTACCTTTAACATTGAAAACGCCATAGACATGCTAACGCATTAGCATTGGTCCAGTTTTTAAGTTATATAATACATCTATCAACTGTTTTAGAAGACCATAACAGGTCGGTTTAACATAAAAATATTAATTACTCACAGACATATGCTGTTCAGGGTTTTAGAAAAAAATAAAATCCACGAATCGTAGATCGAAGCACTGCTTCGACCTGCAAATCACTGCTTCGATTGGTTCAAGGTTACTATACAACACTGCTGAGGAATTACTTAGATTTACAGAATTTGATAGTATCTCACTAGGCGTGCTGACGAAACTTGTAACGGCTACAAAAAGCACAACCTGATTATTTGATCCTATACCAACACAACTGTTTAAGGACCTGTGGCCCACTCTTGGGCCAACTGTGCTGGAAATTATTAATCTCTCATTAACTTCTGGATCTGTTCCTTAATGTTTCAAATCTGCAGTAATTAAACCATTACTTAAGAAACCTAATCTTGACCCTAGTGTATTGAAAAACTACAGGCCAATATCAAATCTATCATTTTGCTCCAAAATTCTGGAAAAAGTGGTTTCATGGCAGCTTGTGGACCATCTTACTGAGAATAATCTTTTTGAGCCACAGAGACAGCTCTCGCACTAAAGTGGTGAATGATCCTCTGGACACTACTATTCAGGCACGATTCAGGTGCTGTTAGATTTTAGTGCTGCATTTGATACCGTGGTTCATCATATTCTACTTGATAGGCTGGAGAATCATTTTGGGATTACTGGGAGTGCTCTTGCGTGGTGACATCATACCCGACCAGTCATTCTCACTGTGTTTTGTACAATAACACTACCTTAATCTTAGTGACATGAAATTTGGGGTTCCACAGGGGTCCGTCTTAGACCCCCTGCTTTTCTCCCTTTATATATCCCTTGGGCACATATTGGGATTACCTTTCACTGCTATGCTGATGATAGTTATACATTCAGATAACTGCTGGTAATCTCATCCACATAAATTCCTTAGAGGATGTCCAGCAATTTCTTACCTTTAAACTCAGACAAGACTGAAATGATGCTTCTTGGTCCAGTGAGACCTCGACATCAATTTGACCAGCTAATGCTTAGCCTAGACTCGTGTGTCATACATCACACTGAAAAAGTGAGGAACCTTGGGATAATTTTTGATCCTATGTTCTCCTTTGACCTCCACATTAGAGATATTATGAGGACTGCTTTCTTCCACCTGTGAAATATAGCAAAGATTTGTCCCAGCCTGTCTATGGCTGATGCTGAGACCCTGATTCATGCATTTGTCTCTAACAGATTGGACTACTGCAGTGTTCTATTTTCTGGTTTACCGCAGTCCAGCATTAGGGGTCTCCATCCATCCATTTTCTTCAATTGGTTCAAAATGCTGCTGCCAGACTTTTGACAGGAAACCAATTTTGATCGCACTGATTTGGTGCTATATAAACAAAAACAAATATATATATATATACATATATATATATATATATGTATATATATATATACGAGGTCTATTAGAAAAGTATCCGACCTTATTATTTTTTTCAAAAACCATATGGATTTGAATCACGTGTGATTACATCAGACATGCTTGAACCCTCGTGGGCATGTGAGAGTTTTTTCACGCCTGTCGGTTACGTCATTTGCCTGTGGGCAGTCTTTGAGTGAGGAGTCGTCTACCCGCTCGTCGATTTTTTTCATTGTTTAGGAATGGCTCAGAGACTGTTGCTTTGTTTGATAAAAAATTTTTCAAAACTGTAAGGCACAACTGAGTGGACACCATTCAATAAATTCAGCTGGTTTTCGGTAAAAATTTTAACGACTGATGAGAGATTTTGGTCTGGTAGTGTCGCTTTAAGGACGGTCCACGGCGCCTGACGGCGATCTGCGCTTCGAGGCGGCAGCGTCTCGCCGTTTCAAGTTGAAAACTTCCACATTTCAGGCTCTGTTGACGCAGTAAGTCGTCAGAGAACAGAGAACTTTCAGAAGAAGTCGGCATGAGGAGTTTATTCGGACATTCCATTGTTAACGGTCATTTTGTAATGAAAGAACGTGCGGGCAGAGTCGCATGTCGGGCTGGACCCGACCGCGGGGGGTCGCGGCAGGAAAAACACCTCCGTTGGAAATCTTAACGGGCAAGTTGGAACATGCCCAAGCTGTTAAACAATTTCTCAGTTACTCACTTGTTGAAAGCCATTAAAAGCCGCCTGAATTCTACAAATGGTTTTCAACACGGAGGTGTTTTTCCTGTCGCGGCGCACACAGATTCGCCGAGTCGTCACGGAAACGACTCGGCGAATTTGCGCGTACGTCTTTCATTAAAAAAATGTCCTTAAACAGTGGAATGTCCGCATAAATTCCTCATGCCGGCCTCTTCTGAATCTTCTCTATTCTCTCACGATGTCCTGGGTGAATTAAGCCTTAAATTAGGATGTTTTCAGCTCGAAACAGGCCGACAACAGCGCCTGGAAGCGCTGCAGGACGTCCCGCTCCGTGGGAAGTCCTTACACCGACAGAAACACCCCATAATCTCTCATCAGCCATTAAACTTTTCACAGAAAACCAGCTTAATTTCTCAAATAGTGTCCACTCGGATATTCCTCACAGGTCCAGAAAAAATTTTGATAAAGCAACGCGCGCCATCTCGAGCAGCGTGTGAAACAAAGGAATTCAGCCGAGAGGGCGGGACCACATCTCACTCAAGGCCTGCCCACAGGGAAATGACGTCACCGACACGCGTGAAAAAACTCACGCATGCGCACGAGGGTTCAAGCATGATTGTTGTAATCGCATGTCATTCAAATCCATATAGTTAAAAAAAAAATAAAAGGGTCGGTTTATTATCTAAGAGACCTCGTATATATATATATATATATATATATATATATATATATATATATATATAAAACGCATACATATGTATATAATATAACATAATACAATATACAATATGATATACCTCCTGCAGTGAAAGCCACCTCTCTGAGATTTTACAGGATTTGAAGCCTCAATAGGGTGAATCGATTGCAGGCTTTGGAAAGTGTTGCCGGCCTAAACTTTAACCTTCATTCATCAACACGGAAAATCTAACGATGTCTTAAATGATGACAATAAAACATCTGACAGATAAATAACCAAATGTACCTTTACCAAGATACCACTAAATGTGTGTGTGTGTTTCACAGTGTGAAACCGCTCAGAACAGTGTAGTTTAAAACTTAGATCAGATTATTATCAGATAATCAGATTATTTGTTTATGGTAAACAAATCAAATGAAATCAGTTTACTGATGTGACAGTTTATTGGTGATGAGTTTTATTCTAAATAAAGTGTTTAAAATCAAATTTTACCTTCACTGAGATCAACTCTGCTTCTGGAGATCAGGTGTGTGTTTGTCCACCTGATGGAGCAGATTCATCAGGGCTAGCCTGTCCTCACTTCTGATTGGCTGAGCACACCTGGCTGAGTTAATCAGCAGTGGGCGGGGCAGGTAATGTCTACGAGCAGGGTCATGGCTTCCCCTCGTGGAGCAGATAACTGTAGCCATTGTTCTTTTCTGGAAACAAGCACCAAAATTGGCATATGTACTCATTAAACATTACTCTTTTGAAAAAACTGAGGATCCACTTGAATTTTCAGGAGGCGATCAGATATGGGTCAATTGAAAAATTACACAGGGGCCAAAAATTTTTAAATGCTCAAATCATATTGAAAGCTATACCATATTATTTGTCTGATCACACAGATTACAAAAAAAGGTATAGTTTGGACTCTCTGTGACTGAATGTTCTGGAGTTATGGGGTAAAAACAGCAAAAATGGTGACAAAGATCAGTTTCAGTACAGGGGTCAAAAGTTAAAGTTGCTCCAATTTTGGTAAAACAAAAGTGGTGCAAATTATTGGTTGAGCCAACAGGATTAATAAATGAAACAGTTTTGACTGTGTTGAATGTTTGGTTTCCAAAGTAAAGGTCAAACAAGGTCAACATCCAGTGGATTGTATAACATGTGACATATGTTACCCTGTAACATGATAACTAAGCATGACACATGGTGTAAACTATTCCTTTTTGAAACCCCATTAACCCAGCCAATAATTTGCACCACTTTTTGAAAATTGAAAATTCAAGTGGCTAGTCTGTTTTTTCAAAAGAATAATGTTTAAGGAGTATTTGTGGCGAATTTGGTGCTTGCATCCCCATTTGAAGGATTCCTCTGTAAATATTCTGTTATCTGCTGCAATAAAAGTCATTTTTAATCATAACTCTTGCTACAAAGCCATTGGATTTAATGTTGTGTTATTCTTCATTGATATGATCGAATAAAAAAGAAAACACTTAATCTTTGTCTCTGGTTGTTGGATCTGATTGGTGTCTCAGAAAAGTCGCGCTGACCTTTGACCTGACAGGAGCAGTGAAGGAGGTTTGTGGAAGGACAGAAATGACAACAATTCGTACTCGTTGTTGAATTAAGCGACGGTTTAATGGGTTTTGTGCGGCGGCTCTAACGAGGCAGATCTGATGGACAAGAATCCGACCAAACGATTCCCAGGCGGCCATAAAATCCTTCAGCTCCGCCTCACATCACAATCGAAACATTTCTTTTTCTCTCTTTAATGGAGACGTGCGTCTGTGATTTATTCCATTTTCCTGTCCGGAGGTATTAGTCACCAGGTGCTAATGCCGGATGACTTCAGCCGCCATTCTGCTGCTGATGAATGACTGAGACGAGCAGGAAGAAATAGATCAAACCGCCGGCATGAAGCGTGGAGGCAGAGGAGGAGGCTGTTAAATCATTTCCCTCCGCCGCCCGACAGGCCTCACAAAATGCCACCATTACCGGCGTGCCGCAGCTAATCAAAGCGCCCGCGGTGATTAGCTGCCAGTGCTTCCTCATGTCGCTTTTCCCGCTGAAATATGGCGCACTTCACCGTGCACGCCACGTGACAGGGCAGAGCGTGGGCGGCTAATTGTGTGATTAAGTCTTAAACATGTAATTACGGAGTTTGGTGAAGGATCACAAAGAGCCACTTAAGACTCGCTGAACATAAAGTCACCTTAAAGTGCTCTGAGTGCGTCAGCACCGACCCGAGGCTGCTGCGCCATCAACTGCTGCGTTTGACTTCATTTGTTCCAATCCAGATCCACCAAAGTATAAACACAGACTCAAACTGTAGCATAGTTTGTTTCACAAACATCCAAGCTCCGCCCTTTAGTCTGGCTCTGCCCCTTTGTCTGAAAGAAACCCATACCCTGAGGACAGACCAAACCTTTGCAACTGGATTCCGAGCCCAACAACTGGCCTGAATTGGGGCGGATACTGGCCGCCATTTAGGAGTAGGAATTCCCACTCGTGATAGCCCGACTGCCAAAGACCAATAGGAGGGCAGCGCTCACGCCACACCCCCAAACTTGAACAAAGTGAGGATGACTAATGCTGACGTCAGTGTCTTGGCCGCCAACCAATCACAGGCTAGGAGAGAAAGAGAGAGAGAGATGTCCGGCCTAATTCAGGGCAGTTGTCGGGCTACTGGATTCCAGCTTTTAGCTTCAAGATACTTGACATTTTAGAGTTCTTGGCTCCACCCCTTGTGCTGGCTCCTCCTCAGAATGTTCGGATTTGAATTTTTTAAACACTTTTTTAAGACTGAAAATCTTTTTGTTTCAAGACAGATGTCAATGGTGGAAAGAACGGATTCAGTTTGAACCCAAGGTATGTGTTTGGATATTGGGTGGATGTGGTCTGTATGCAGACATATTGGGCAGGCATGGTCTATATACATACACACTGGGTGGACGTGATCTACACACTGTCTGTGCACAGTCTGGCTGCAGCCAAAATGATTTCTACAGGCTGCGTCCTCACCTCCTCTCTGCCCCCCTGCTGCGCGCACCTGTGGCAGACATTCCTGCGTCGTCATGACGCCACACGAAGCAACTCGAAGCAGCCCTGTTGTGAAAGGGGCTTAAATGTGGATACGTTGAGTGGGCGTGGTTTATTTGTGGATACATTGAGTGGGCGTGGTCTATATGTGGACACATAGAGTGGGCGGGGTCTACATGTGGACATGTTGGGTGGGCAGGGTCTGTATGTGTACACGCTGGGTGGCTGCAGTCTATATGTGGTCACGTAGAGTGGGGGGGTCTATATGTGGACATGGGTGTGTGTGGTCTATATATGGACATGTTGAGTGGGTGTAGTCTATATATGGATATGTAGAGTGGACGTAGTCTATATGTGGATACGTAGAGTGGGCGGGGTCTATATGTGACATGTTTTCAGCTTGGGACTCCGACAAGGGCGGTCGCATCTCCTCCACTCTCCCTTATCTCTCTGCTTTTAACCTTCAAGTCCCTACTTCACCAGGCTGTGAATTCCTCAAAAACTATATTGGATTCTGGCTCTATTGGACTACTATTGGATTAACCATGGGATTGATCAGCTGTTCTCTGAACGCTATTGACACCATTTTTTCTACAAGAAGGTCAGGAACGGGGATCCTTCCTGCCCAGATGGAATGTATCCTGCGGGCTATGTTCTCGACTCCTGGGGGTCGTGGTGAGTTGCATGCTTTTTCGCCATTCTCTGTGGAAGACGTCAAGGATTTATTCATATTTGGTCTTATGGTAGCAGGGCTGGTACCTTTTGACTTATGTGCTGCCCTGATGTACCGGAAAATTGGCAAGACGGCGGCATCAAGAACAACGGGCCCTCGCTTGTCCGTCATGATTAATGAGGTTGGCAAGGCAGTTCATTCTCAGACTGCGTTGACTCTTGAACTCAGACGCAAATTGGATGACACCCTGGAGCTGATGCGTGCCTTGCAGTTGAAGCTGAAGGTTTCGGAGGCCGGTGAATATTCTTAATTCATAATTGGGAATATTCTTAATTCATAATTGGAATTTGGCTGTTCAAGTGAAACTGTTAAAGTGTTTTTCACTGCTCAGCTGCAACACTACAGGCTATCTAGCCTCAAGGTCAATTGCCCACTGTTTACCTCCAGAGGAATTTATTCAGACCTTGGTGAGATTATTCGGCTACATTCTTATCTCAACCCACAAAGACAATAACTGACTTACACATGGACTGAAGCATGCTCCAGTTTCTCCTTTTACCTCACTTCCTGCCCCTCCCCCACTGCGGCAGGCCCCCGTTCTTCCCAAGCTGGCAGGTGGAGCAACTTGACAGTTGCAGTGGCTACCAACACACTCATATCGCCTCAATTTGGAAAATGGACTGTTTCAAGTTTAGTGCACATAAACAATGTCAAATGTATATGTGTTGTCCTAATTATGATGTGTGCCATTATTATTGTAAACAAGTCATAATTGTAGATTAATTGCTGTTTGTATGTGGAATGTGAGTGCGGAAATCTCGTTGTTGTAATGGCAATGACAATAAAAGCTATCTATCTATCTATGTTGGGTGGGCGTGGTCTATATGTGGATATGTTTTTCCACATATAGACACATATTTAAACATTCCTACCCGGCTGCTCAAGGAAGCCCTACCATTAATTAATGCTTCGATCTTAAGTATGATCAATCTATCTTTATTAGTTGGCTATGTACCACAGGCTTTTAAGGTGGCAGTAATTAAACCATTACTTAAAAAGCCATCACTTGACCCAGCTATCTAAGCTAATTATAGGACAATCTCCAACCTTCCTTTTCTCTCAAAAATTCTTGAAAGGGTAGTTGTAAAACAGCTATCTGATCATCTGCAGAGGAATTGTTATATGTCCGACGCGGTCGGAGCACCAACCCAGCGTTTGACAGGACCCAGCACGAAATAAGCAGAGCACGGTTCAAAAGATAACAGAATTTAATAATCATAATGAGTGCAGTGATAAACAACTAAAAAGTCCGCGGTCTGGTGAGGTGGAAACACGGCGCGCTCTCAGCAGCGCAAACGGTCCGGAGCCACAGCAGTTCGGACCCAGGGACCCCGCTGACACCCCCCAGGTGGCCACGACAAACCGAGTCTGTGAAGAAAGAAAACATGAGGTGAGTCCAACACTCTCCACCCAGAGAGACACAGCTCAAAAAGGTGCACACAATCAGCAAACACTTCCTGGCTTAAATATATATCAGCTCAGCCTGCAGGCACGGAACAACTCAGTTCAAATCTCCACTGCAGCAGAAGCTGATTAGACAATTAGCATAACGTGACAGCTCCATAACACAAGGTGTGAGGGACACCAAATCCACTGTCATTACTTCATAAAAGTCACCAAAACCAAATTACCTCAGGAAGTGTGCTGAAGAGCGTGATACCTCACCCAATCCTCCTTCACAGACTGTGGCGTCAAACCTAGAGCGGTCTCTGCGTCCGTAATGGTGAGATTGTTCTCCTGACATCGATCTCACACGTCTGCTCACAAGGTCGAGTCTCTGGCAATCACACACTGTGCATTCAAGGATTAAGTGCAGCAATCTCTGATCAAGACAGAATATACCACAGCTGTGAGCCCTGATGACCTGCACGTGAAAACAAGCCTCAGGTGTTCAGGGTGAGGTCCTAATACTCAGCCACTCAGTCCTCAATGCATACCACCTGGTGGGAGAAACAGAAAAACAAAAACCAAGCCAGCCAAACACCCCAGCACACAACAGGAATGGTCTATTTGAAGAGTTTCAGTCAGGTTTCAGAATTCATCATAGTACAGAAACAGCATTAGTGAAGGTTACAAATGATCTTCTTATGGCCTCAGACAGTGGACTCATCTCTGTGCTTGTCCTCAGTGCTGCTTTTGATACTGTTGACCATAAAATTTTATTACAGAGATTAGAGCATGCCATAGGTATTAAAGGCACTGCGCTGCGGTGGTTTGAATCATATTTATCTAATAGATTACAGTTTGTTCATGTAAATGGGGAGTCTTCTTCACAGACTAAGGTTAATTATGGAGTTCCACAAGGTTCTGTGCTAGGACCAATTTTATTCACTTTATACATGCTTCCCTTAGGCAGTATTATTAGAAAGCATTGCTTAAATTTTCATTGTTACGCAGATGATACCCAGCTTTATCTATCCATGAAGCCAGAGGACACACACCAATTAGTTAAACTGCAGGAATGTCTTACAGACATAAAGACATGGATGACCTCTAATCTCCTGCTTTTAAATTCAGATAAAACTGAAGCTATTGTACTTGGCCCCACAAATCTTAGAAACATGGTGTCTAACCAGATCCTTACTCTGGATGGCATTACCCTGACCTCTAGTAGTACTGTGAGAAATCTTGGAGTCATTTTTGATCAGGATATGTCCTTCAATGCGCATATTAAGCAAATATGTAGGACTGCTTTTTTGCATTTGCGCAATATCTCTAAAATTAGAAAGGTCTTGTCTCAGAGTGATGCTGAAAAACTAATTCATGCATTTGTAATTCATTATTATCAGGTTGTCCTAAAAGTTCCCTGAAAAGCCTTCAGTTAATTCAAAATGCTGCAGCTAGAGTACTGATGGGGACTAGAAGGAGAGAGCATATTTCACCCATATTGACCTCTCTTCATTGGCTTCCTGTTAATTCTAGAATAGAATTTAAAATTCTTCTTCTTACTTATAAGGTTTTGAATAATCAGGTCCCATCTTATCTTAGGGACCTCTTAGTACCATATCACCCCAATAGGGCGCTTCGCTCTCAGACTGCAGGCTTACTTGTAGTTCCTAGTGTTTTTAAGAGTAGAATGGGAGGCAGAGCCTTCAGCTTTCAGGCTCCTCTCCTGTGGAACCAGCTCCCAATTCGCATCAGGGAGACAGACACCCTCTCTACTTTTAAGATTAGGCTTAAAACTAAGCTTATAGCTTGCAAAGCTTATAGTTAGAACTGGATCAGGTGACCCTGAACCATCCCTTAGTTATGCTGCTATAGACTTAGACTGCTGGAGGGTTCCCATGATGCACTGAGTGTTTCTTTCTCTTTTTGCTCTGTATGCACCACTCTGCATTTAATCATTAGTGATTGATCTCTGCTCTCTTCCACAGCATGTCTTTTTCCTGATTCTCTCCCCTCAGCCCCAACCAGTCCCAGCAGAAGACTGCCCCTCCCTGAGCCTGGTTCTGCTGGAGGTTTCTTCCTGTTAAAAGGGAGTTTTTCCTTCCCACTGTCGCCAAGTGCTTGCTCATAGGGGGTCGTTTTGACCGTTGGGGTTTTTCTGTGATTATTGTATGGCTTTTGCCTTGCAATATAAAGCACCTTGGGGCAACTGTTGTTGTGATTTGGCGCTATATAAATAAAATTGATTTGATTTGAATTGATTTGATATGTTGAGTGGGCGTATTCTATATGTGGATACGTAGAGTGGGCGGGGTCTATATGTAGACATGTTGGGTGGGTGTTGTCTATATGTGGACAAGGACATGCTGGGTAGTCGTGGGGTATACAGTTGTGCTCAAAGGTTTACATACCCTGGCAGAAATTTTGCTTTTTTGGCCATTTTTAAGACATTATGAATGACAACACAAAAACTTTTTTTTTCCACTCATGGTTAGTGGTTGGGTGAAGCCATTTATTGTCAAACAACTGTTTCCTCTTTTTAAATCAAAATTACAAGAGAATTACCCAAATTAACGTGATCAAAAGTTTACATACACCTGGTCTTAATACTGTGTATTTCCCCTTTAACATCATTGGCAGCTTGGAGTCTTTTGTGGTAGTTTTGGATGAGGCTCTCTGATGGTAAATCTGCCACTGAATATGTTTTGGACTTTATTTACATTAATTACAAAGAAATACAGTCTGGCACTCTATGGTTAATCTGCATGGAGTAGACAGTTCTCAAAAACTGAGTGACTGTGCAAGAAGTAGAAGAGTGAGCAGAGAAGGATTTTCTTTTACCAAAACAGATCAGATCCAGGCTTGCATCTCAGATGTACCTTCTGGCTTTTTGTAGCTAAACTTTCAGGTCTTCTTCTTAAGAAAATCCTCCTCTATACCACTTCATCATGAAGATGGATACAAAATGCAAAGCTTGCACTGTGCATAATTTCTCAAATCACAGCCACGTAAGCCTATAACTTCTTCTGGGTTGTCTGGGTGTCTTGGTGGCTTTCCTCAGTTTTGAGAACTGTCTACTCCATGCAGATTTACCATAGAGTGTCATACTGTTTGTATTTCTTTGTAATTGATGTAAGTAAAGTCCGAAACATATTCAGTATATTCAGTGATGTTAAAGGGGGCAATACACAGTATTAAGAACAGGAGTATGTAAACTTTGGATCAGGTTCATTTGGGTAGTTCTCTTGTCATTTTGATTTAAAAGAGGAAACACACTTGTTTGACAATAAATGGCTTCACCCAACCACTAACCATGAGTGAAACAAAAGTTTTTGTGCTGTCATTTATAGTCTCTTAAAAATGGCCAAAAAAGCAAAAATTCTTCCAGGGTTTGTAAACTTTTGAGCACAGCTCTATGTGGACACGTTCAGAACCAGAGACAAATGAGCCAATTCATGATTTTTTTCTCGAACAGCTGGGACGTTGTCCTTGTTCTAAGATGGTCGTTAAACCCAGTGTAATTGCGACTGTCTGAGTGACACCATCAATGTGTTTTCACTGAAAACCAAAACAGAACCTAAAGGATTCAGGACAAGTTCATGCCTTTCACCTGAACCTCATGAACTCCATGAAGGCCGAGGACACCCCACAGACAGTTATGTTCAGGAGGTGACAGGCTGGTCATCTGCTTGGGTGGTTGCCATCCAGAACCCAGATTGGTTCTGTAGTACCATGGATGTGGTTCCATGACAGCATGAAATTGCTCAGAATGAACACATGATCAGTCCGCTGATGTCATCATGGGAGAGCCAATCACAGCAGAGTTCATTAAAATGACAACAAAAAGTGTTTTCAGGATCCGAGGGCGCGGCAAACTCAGAACATGTCTCCCCGAGATGTTCCAGTAAAACCTAGAACTGATCCAAGAAAGCAGAGCTCTGACAGATGCACCTGTAGCGGAAACGCTCGACCCAATGTTATTTACAAGCAGTGGTGGGCACCGTTCCACTAATCTGCTAACTGCTAATTAGCAAAGCTAACATTTTTGTTTGTGGATTAGCTTTGCAGCTAACTTTGAAAACCAACAGCAGACCAATCAGCTTCCGCTAAATTTAGACAGAGATAAAGCTGAACGATCAAAACGCCTTTAAAACCTACATGTTAAGTCCTGTCATGTGCTTTGCAATAAACAGACTGCTGTACGAAGCTCAGTCATCTCCCACTAAAAGTGGACCAACCAGCTGCTATTACAAAAAGGAGGGAGGAAGAGAAACATCATTTATTTTCAACATGTCAATACTCACAGAGTGGGCAGGAGTCATGAAGCGCAAAGCACCTTTCACTCATGGTTTCATTTAAACCAACTAATTCTGGACTGTTTAGTAAAAGTAACAGCAACACTGTCATTTTTACAAAGTGAAAATATCAGCTATATGTTTTAGTTTTAAAGTAATGCACAAATTCTGAAGGTTTGACATTAAACAGACACGTGCCAACAGGCATTATGGGAAAATTCAAATGACCTGCTCTCATCACTTCCTCCCCCCTCCGTCAAAATGCAGAGAGCACTCCATGCCGTCCATGGATGGGAGTGTAAATAGACTGAATGTTTCAATATAAGTGGATCACCGATCACACGCATTGTAAAAACTAACACACAAGTTACAGTAACATTACAGGGGGTGTCAAAATTGGCATGAGCAATGTACGACCAAAATGTAACTTTAATGCCTTTCATAGCATTTTTAAGAGACTACTGCATGAGACTCTGAAAACTTGCTAAAACAAATATTCCAAATATGCTATGTTTAACCTGCGTGGAACTTCATAAATACAAACCAAATTTCAAACATTTTATATGTATATATTACTCTGAAACAAACAGTGCTGCAAAGGACAATAAGCAGGATGTTAAAGAGCAAACTTCACTTTCCTCCAGATAGAGTGACATGAACATGAAGCGATCGCAGCTCACAGCAATTCCCAGCCCACTGCTAATAATCAATCAATCAATCAATCAATTTTTTTTTATATAGCGCCAAATCACAACAAACAGTTGCCCCAAGGCGCTTTATATTGTAAGGCAAGGCCATACAATAATTATGTAAAACCCCAACGGTCAAAACGACCCCCTGTGAGCAAGCACTTGGCTACAGTGGGAAGGAAAAACTCCCTTTTAACAGGAAGAAACCTCCAGCAGAACCAGGCTCAGGGAGGGGCAGTCTTCTGCTGGGACTGGTTGGGGCTGAGGGAGAGAACCAGGAAAAAGACATGCTGTGGAGGGGAGCAGAGATCGATCACTAATGATTAAATGCAGAGTGGTGCATACAGAGCAAAAAGAAAAGAAACAGTGCATCATGGGAACCCCCCAGCAGTCTACGTCTATAGCAGCATAACTAAGGGATGGTTCAGGGTCACCTGATCCAGCCCTAACTATAAGCTTTAGCAAAAAGGAAAGTTTTAAGCCTAATCTTAAAAGTAGAGAGGGTGTCTGTCTCCCTGATCTGAATTGGGAGCTGGTTCCACAGGAGAGGAGCCTGAAAGCTGAAGGCTCTGCCTCCCATTCTACTCTTACAAACGGAGAAACAATAATAATGGAGAATAACGGAGAATAATAATAATAATAACGGAGAAACAACCTGAGCTTCTCGCAGGCTTACACAAAACAAACTCAGTAACAACATCTATAAACCCAGATCCTAAATTCACGAGAGTTTTAGGCACAATATACAGTTTTATGTTGGGATGATGTTAATGCTGTTGTTCGTGTGCAGTGCAGTGGTTAAATTGCAGCCTGATCAGACAGTCTCAATGTGAGCGCTCTGAAATTTTGCGGGATTTGAAACCTCTCACAAACAAATTAGGTGGTCTATTTACACTAACGTGAAACTTCAGCCGACTAAGTGCTTTGTGCAACACCTAACGTCGAAAAACTAGTCAACTAAGTGAGTTCATTCAACTAAATTAGATTAGGTTGCTTTAGGTTGCACAAAGCGCTTAGTCGGCTGAGGTTTCACATTACCCGACTAAACTTTTTAGCCTGCTACAGAGGAGGCTAATCTTATTTTAGTTGAGAAAACTTCAATGTCTTACCTCAAAAAATGGCAGCCACCATGTACCACTACTTGCTGGAACACTCAAAAGCAGCCCTACATCGCTCAAATTCCTTCAAAAGGAGAGCTTCCTCTGCTTTTGGCCGCAGTTGCAGCAGACGTCGACTGTCATGATGTGTTTGTGACAGTTCTCACACGAGCCACCAGGTGTCGCTACTATGCTGAGCAGCATTGTGTGCACAAAAAGGTAGTGTAGAATAAGAAACTCCTAGGCTAAGTGCTAAGCACATTATTTTGCAGTTTGTATGAGTCCATAAATGTTAATAAAGCCAGTTAATGAAACAAAGGCTGGATAGTTCATGACAATGACCAATGTGGAAGTAAACAAAACTGTCGCGCATGGAGCCATCTCTCAGCAACGGCACATGTGAGGCCGTTATGCCTGTGAAAATAGTTGACTACGGTAAGATAGCTAATCTACAAGTTTAGCCATCGATGTGAAACAGTGATTAGACGGATAATGTTGGGTGACTAATTGGTAGATTAGGTTGCTTTATGAAACCGAGAGAGAAGGCTGATCTTAGACAGAAGCGCTGGCTCGTTGTTGTTTGTGATTGCCTTTGAATTTATTCAAAAATATCAGTAGCTGCCAGTGTACGAGCGTCAAAACTAAAACGTATCGGTTTCGCTTTTAACTGAGACTACCGCAAAAGTTTTTAGGGGTTTATCGGTTTCGTTTTATAAAAGTTAACTTTTCAGTTATGGATTAACTGTTATTGAAGCTAACTTTTTGGTTAGCTGTGCCTACCAGTGACAACAAGAACCCAAACCCAGAACTCCCCAAAGAACACAGACAAGAACCACATCCTGAAGTCCAGTCAGAGCTGCAGTTTAACATATCATGAGTCTGATCCAGATCCAGAGCCTGGTCCAGATCCAGATTCTGAGCCTGATACACATCCAGAACCTGTTCCAGATCCAGAGCCTGATCTAGATCCTAAGCATGGATGGACAGATGGTCAGAGACAGATGGACAAACAGATAGACTAATGGATGGACAGGGTGATTGCAGTGTACCCCAAGCTTTTCTGTTTGTGGGTTATAATTGGGCCATTAAGATTTTGTGCTCGACTGTGATCGGGTTCAGGACTCAAATGGTGGGATATTCCCACGTGGTGGAGACAAGCTTTTGCAGGACATGATTTATGGATGTTAATTGCGCTTTTCAAAAAGTCCAAAGAAGAAGTGAGACACATCTGGAAGAGTCATCAGGACAAAAGCCAAGTCCCGGTCCTGGGAGGGAAACAGAACCCAGTCCAAAATACTTTCCCGTGTCAGCTGCTGACCCGTCTGAGCCCTGACTGCCGTCGTTCTCCACAGAACAACATGGTTTTGTGTCTGATCAGCTGGATGCAGCCCGCCGTGTTCGTGGCTCAGCAGGAGGATAAAACGATTATGGGAAAAGAACACACAGGATTTCAGATCATCGACCCACCTACAGGTTCCGAAACCTGTAACTCATCAAATCCACATCACATCACATTTGTTATGTTTTCTCCCATCGACAAAAATTAACTTTCTTTCTGAAATGCTGAACGCACGCCAAGCGCAACGTGGAGGAAGATGACCGATGGCGTGGAGATGTTTCGCATCCATCTGTGACACCAAACAATCTCCAGCTCCAATCAGGAAGATATGATTCCACCTTTTTGATCAAGCCAAAACGTCAGTATGCCGTTGAGAACGGAAGTGAACAGACCCAGCTGAGAGCGTCAGAGGAGGTCCTCTGGACCAGAACGCACCTCCTCATCACAAACAAAATGAAAGTTTACATGAAAACCAAATGTCTGTTTCCTTTGAACTGTGTGAAAAAAAGCAAAACCCCAAATTAAAGAAAAGAAAAAACTTTAATCGACTTTTGATCTCTGAAAGCAACCATTCAAAACAGTTTAAAACTGGTTTAATCCAGTTTATGATCTGTTATAAAAGCGATAGCATTAATTTTTTTGTGCAGCAACTCATTGATTAATTATTTGATTATTTTAGTTACAATTCGGATCAGAACCAAATGCCCTGTTTACACTGAGTCCATGATCGATGTTCGATTGAAAAAATGGCCTCTGCTTGCCGGCGCTCAGCGGGGCAGGCTGGTCACAGTGGGGTCCCATGGTTGGAACAAAGATCCTGCTGGTCTCCATCAGTCCCCATCACCCTCCATCACTCGCCATCACCCTCCATCACTCCCCAACAGTCTCCGTCGCCCTCCATCACCCGCCATCACTCTCCATCACTCCCCATCACCCTCCATTAATCCCCATCACCCTCCATCACTCACCATCACCCTCCATCACTCCTCATCACTCTCCATCACTCACCATCACCCTCCATCAATCCCCATCACCCTCCATCACTCACCATCACCCTCCATCAATCCCCATCACCCTCCATCACTCCCCATCACCCTCCATCACTCCCCATCACTCTCCATCACTCCCCATCACCCTCCATCAATCCCCATCACCCTCCATCACTCACCATCACCCTCCATCACTCACCATCACCCTCCATCAATGTCCATCACCCTCCATCACTTTCCATCACCCTCCATTAGTCTCCATCACTCACCATCACCCTCCATCAATGTCCATCACCCTCCATCACTCCCCATCACCCTCCATCACTCCCCATCACTCTCCATCACCCTCCATCACTCACCATCACCCTCCATCAATGTCCATCACCCTCCCTCACTTTCCATCACCCTCCATTACTCTCCATCACTCACCATCACCCTCCATCAATGTCCATCACCCTCCATCACTTTCCATCACCCTCCATCACTCCCCATCACCCTCCATCACTCCCCATCACTCTCCATCACCCTCCATCACTCACCATCACCCTCCATCAATGTCCATCACCCTCCATCACTTTCCATCACCCTCCATTACTCTCCATCACTCACCATCACCCTCCATCAATGTCCATCACCCTCCATCACTTTCCATCACCCTCCATCACTCCCCATCACCCTCCATCATTCCCCATCACTCTCCATCACCCTCCATCACTCACCATCACCCCCCATCAATGACCATCACCCTCCATCACTTTCCATCACCCTCCATTACTCTCCATCACTCCCCATCCGTATCATCACCCTCCATCACTTTCCATGGGTCTCAATCACTCCCCATCAGTCTCCATCACTCTCCATCGGTCTCCATCACCCCCCCATCAGTCTCCATCACCCTCCATCGGACTCCATCACCCTCCATCGGACTCCATCACCCTCCATCAGTCTCCAACGGTCTCCATCACTCTCCATCACTCTCCATCACTCCCCACCAGTTTCCATCACCCTCATTACTCTCTGTCACTCTCCATGGGTCTCAATCACTACCCATCAGTCTCCATCAATCTCCATCACTCTCCATCGGTCTCCATCACCCCCCATCAGTCTCCCATCACCCTCCATCACCGTCCATCACTGCCCATCAGTCTCCATCACCCTCCATCACTCTCTATCACCCTCCATTACTCTCCATCACTCCCCATCAGTATCCACCACCCTCCATCACTCCCTATCAGTCTCCATCAACCTCCATCACTCTCCATCACTCCCCATCACCCTCCATCACCCTCCATCACTCCCCATCAGTCTCCATCACTCCCCATCACCCTCCGTCACTCCCCATCACCCTCCATCACTCCCCATCTTTCTCCATCACCCTCCATCACCCTCCATCAGTGTTCATTACCCTCCATCACTTTCCATCACCCTCCATTACTCTCCATCAGTCTCCATGACTCCCCACCATTCTCCATAACCCTCATTACTCTCTGTCACTCTCCATGGGTCTCAATCACTCCCCATCAGTCTCCATCAGTCTCCATCACTCTCCATCTATCTCCATCACTCCCCATCAGTCTCCATCACCCTCCATCTGTCTCCATCACCCTCCATCACTCTCTATCACCCTCCATTACTCTCCATCACTCCCCATCAGTATCCACCACCCTCCATTACTCTCCATCACTCCCCATCAGTATCCACCACCCTCCATCACTTCCCATCAGTCTCCATCACCCTCCATCACTCGCCATCACCCTCCATCACTCCCCAACAGTCTCCATCACCCTCCATCACTCCCCATCACCCTCCATCACTCCCCATCAGTCTCCATCACTCCCCATCACCCACCGTCACTCCCCATCACCCTCCATCACCGTTCATTACTCCCCATCACTCTCCATCAATGTCCATCACCCTCCATCACTTTCCATCACCCTCCATTACTCTCCATCACTCCCCATCCGTATCATCACCCTCCATCACTTTCCATGGGTCTCAACCACTCCCCATCAGTCTCCATCAGTCTCCATCACTCTCCATCAGTCTCCATCACCCCCATCAGTCTCCATCACTCCCCATCACCCTTCATCACTCCCCAACACTCTCCATCACTCCCCATCAGTCTCATCAGTCCCCATCACCCTCCATCACTCCCCATCACCCTCCAACACTCCCCATCATTCTCCATCACCCTCCATCACATTCATCACTCCCCATCACCCTCCATCAGTGTCCATTACACTCCATCACTTTCCATCACCCTCCATTACTCTCCATCAGTCTCCATGACTCCCCACCATTCTCCATCACCCTCATTACTCTCTGTCACTCTCCATCGGTCTCCATCACTCCCCATCAGTCTCCATCACCCTCCATCGGACTCCATCACCCTCCATCAGTGTCCATCACCCTCCATCAGTGTCCATCACCCTCCATCACTCCCCATCAGTCTCCATCACTCTCCATCGGGCTCCATCACTCCCCATCAGTCTCCATCACCCCCATCACCCTCCATCAGTGCACATCACCCTCCATCACTCTCCAGTCTCCATCACTCTCCAGTCTCCATCACCCTCCATCAGTCTCCATGACTCTCCATCAGTCTCCATGACTCCCCATCAGTCTCCATCACCCTCCATCAGTGTCCATCACCCTCCATCACTCCCCATCACTCCCCATCAGTCTCCATCACTCTCCATCGGGTTCCATCACTCCCCATCAGTCTCCATCACCCTCCATCTGTGCCCATCACCCTCCATCACTCTCCAGTCTCCATCACCCTCCATCGGTCTCCATGACTCTCCATCAGTCTCCATGACTCCCCATCAGTCTCCATCACCTCCATCAGTGTCCATCACCCTCCATCACTCCCCATCACTCCCCATCAGTCTCCATCACTCTCCATCGGGTTCCATCACTCCCCATCAGTCTGCATCACCCTCCATCACCCTCCATCTGTGCCCATCACCCTCCATCACTCTCCAGTCTCATCACCCTCCATCGGTCTCCATGACTCTCCATCAGTCTCCATGACTCCCCATCAGTCTCCATCACCTCCATCAGTATCCATCACTTAGCATCGGTCTCCATCACTCTCCATCACTCTCCATCAGTCTCCATCAGTCTTCCTCACCCCCTCACCCTGCATCATTCTCCATGACTCTCCATCAGTCTATATCAGTCTCCCTCACCCCCCTCACCCTCCATCAGTCTCCATGACTCTCCATCACCCTCAGTGACTCTCCATCAGTCTCCATCACCCTCCATCGGTCTGCATCACTCTCATCACACTCCATCAGTCTCCATCACTCTTCATTACCCTCTATCAGTCTCCAACGGTCTCCATTTGTCTCCATCATTCTCCATTGGTCCACATCAGTCTACATCACCCTCCATCAGTCTCCAACAGCAGCTTGCTTGGCAGCAGCCTGACATGGGGGGGAATGTGAGGCATTACTGTAAAGCACTTTGAGCATCTGATGCAGATGGAAAAGTGCTATATAACTGCAGTCCATTTACCATTTAGCTGACAACATGTCATGGTCTTGTAGGTCTTATATGGGTGTCAGTCCGGTGTAAGCAGGGCAAAACATCCAAAAAATGATTCTGAATGTTTTGGATCAAGAACACACTGATGTTTGCAACTAGAACCCTCCTTAAAGTAGCTGCAATGACAAAGCCTGGCCTGTAGGGGGCGGGATTGGTGTCACGTGTGTGCCATGTGCCGAGGAGGCGGAGCCTCCTTCCATTTTCCTTCTCCTTCTCCCAAACTGTGCCTTGATTTACGAGCTGAGCAGCAGAACCTCGGCTCTGTGTTCTAATGACCCCCTAAACTGCGCTCGGATCCATTTTGTGTCCATTAGCGTGTGCGGCTGGGTGGCTAATATTCTTTAATTCACTCCACAAAGGGGGCGGCAGCCTAGCTGCACTTAATGCCTCTAATTACATCAGGTTACACACACTGAAGTGACCTCTGGGGGCCCCACCTCCTAATCACAACCGTCCAAACACCTGCTAACTCCCGAAGCACCACACAGACGGTAAAACATCTCCAATCACAGCCACAAACTCCAAAGAGACGTCTGAACCCGAGGCCCCATGGATGTCCCGGATTTCATGTATGCTTTTAACTTGTTATGTTTCTAAAGTGAGATTTTGGCGAGCTGCTTCACGAGTCACAGCCACTGGAGCTTCAGTTTATCAGGACGTCCATGTTTACGGGACGGAGGATGGAGTCAAACACTGAACAGTGAGGAACTCTTTATGTGTCTTTTCTTAAATGATGGAATGTGTGTGTCTTGGCTTTGATGCTGCTGTGATGTCATAAAGCCCATCTGTGTGCTGAGGTCTGCTCTCTAATTGGCTGAAGGTGCTGATTTGTCGCTGACTCCAGGATTACTTACGGCTCACATTAGACTGGAGTGTCTTTGTCTAATTGGTGCTGCTGCCTGTTCTCAGGACTGCGGTGGGGAAACTAGCGGCAGGGGGCCCATTCTGGCCGACAGCTCGCTCCCTGTCCCCCCTCCCTCTGGTCTCCAGAGGGCACTGAAGAATGAGGGTATCGGCGCTCAGCCCATAATGGCTGCAGGGTGGCGTGTGAAAGCGGGCGAGGCTCCTCTGTGGGCACTTATCACCCGTAATGAACAGCGGTGTGGCCTGGCCCCGCCCCACCCCCACCTAGCCCCGCCCCCATCTGGCCCTGTTTTGTTTGGCCCCAGTTCACTGCGATGGCGAATCAATCACAGACTCAACCTGAACTCATTTGATTTCTGACTTATGCAGCCGTAAATATCTCCGCAGACAAAACTCCGTCTGTGTTTTCTCAAGCTGCACCTTTTTTTCTTTTCTGCAGGTTTTATTTCTTAGTGGCAGCAGAATGACATCATAGATCAGCAGTGATCATGTGTTTTGACAGCTCAGAGTAGGAGGTGCACAGACCCCCGGAGGTCAGTTCAGCATGTGTCATTACCTACACACACACACACACACACACACACACACACACACACACACACACACACACACACACACACACACACACACACACACACACATAAAAATATAACACAATGCTAAAATACCCTTGGCCATATTAGCATAAAAATAGGAAACAGAATGTGATCTTTTGACCTTTTAAAACAAGTCAACGTTAGCCATAAGCAACAAGGTAAGTTTTAAAATACAGTTAAGGCCTTTTTTTTCAATCACTTAAGGCAAGAGGAACTCAATCCTTTTATTTGTTATTAATGTGAATTTTAGTTCAAATGTTTGGTCTGTCTTTCAGTCCATTGTTTTTCTAGTCCTAATTTTGGTGGTAAGATTTATTGTGTGTACATATCTGTAGGTATGCAGTTGCTATTTACATTAATATATACAGTATTTACATTGAACGAAAATATAAACGCAACATTTTTGTTTTTGCTCCCATTTTCATGAGCTGAACTCAAAGATTTAAAACATTTTCAATTTACACAAAAGGCCTATTTCTCTCAAATATTGTCCACAAATCTGTGTTAGTGAGCACTACTCCTTTACTAAGATCATCCATCCCACCTCACAGGTGTGGCATGTCAAGATGCTGATCAGACAGCATGATTATTGCACAGGTGTGCCTTAGGCTGGCCACAATAAAAGGCCACTCTGAAATGTTCAGTTTTGCCTCTCACAGTGAATATATATATATATATATATATATATATATATATATATATATATATATATACGGTACGCCGTCTGACTATCAGAGAAATTGCAGAAGAGGGGGTCATCAGCACTTTTGCGGCACATTCCACTGGCGCACAACAAAAAGCACGTCCGTGTTGGAAGTCTCACAGGACAAGTTGTGACATACCCAGCTGTTACACAATTTCTTGGATACTCACTTGACTGAAAAGCCACCGAAAGCCGTCTGAATCTTCCAAATGGTTTCCAACACGGACGTGCTTTTTGACATCCCAAATCAACACAGCGTTCACTTTGGAAATGATCTGGTCGTTTCAGCCTGTTGATGGCCGCTCGGAGCGCTGCGTGCCCTCCGCTGCTGTGGGCCGTCTTTAATCCGGTTGTAATGCTCCTTAATCTGTGTGACGCCCAGAGTATCCTCACCGAAAGCCGTCTGAATCTTCAGAATGGTTTCCACCTGGCTGTCTCTCGCAGTTTCTGGAAAAATTTGATTCAGCGCTGCTCCAATTGCTTAGCCATTTCCCTGACAATGAAAATCCGACGAGTGGGGTGGACCAGTGCTCACTCAAAGCCTGCCCACAGGCGAATAACGCAACCGACAGGCGTGAAAAAACTCACGCATGCGCACGAAGGTTCAAGCTTGGCTGATGCAAGTGCACATGATTCAAATCCATATAGTTTTTGAAAAAAATAAAAAGGTCAGATACTTTTCTAACAGACCTCATATACACACACACACATTTACTGTGGTTAGTGCAGTTGATTTCAGTGCAGAGAGTTTCCGGTTCAAACTCCACCCCTGCCATGTAATGTGGAATTGCATCAGGAAGGGCATCTGATGTACAGTAAATACTGTGCCAGAATCAACATGCAGGGTTGAGGGTTATAGTTTGAGGGGAACACTGAATTTTAAGACCTGCAGTATTCAAACTACAATGAAAAGATTGACTAAATCATGTTGTTGAGTTAAACTTTGGAATGGTCTGAAAGGAATGAAAAACAATGTTCAAACATCATCGACAAATAGAAACAGATCATTTTTTGTTGTGTGGGCCGCCAGAAGAGGAGGTACTGCTGGCCCACCACCAGAGGGCGCCCTGCCTGAAGTGTGGGCTTCAGGCACGAGAGGGCGCTGCCGCCTCACAGGAACAGCCGAGGTGACAGATGTCACTCATCAACTATGACAGCTGTCACCGATCATCTGCACTTCACCCCGGATAAAAGCAGGATGACACCTCCACCACATCGCCGAGATATCGTTCTTCTACGGAGGTAATACTCTCAGCCTGAATATTCCAATATTGATTCCAGTAGATACATTGTTGCAGCTGTCTCCCCGGAGGACCGGCGTGGGCCGCAACTGCTTCGCTCTGTTTTCCGCCAGATAAGTGAATAGACAGACGCTGCACGAGTGTGTGTTAGAGGTGGAGGTGGAATTCCCACCGTTGTTGTTACTGGGTGTACACACACCCACACTTGACTGTCTTTGCTCTTCGCCAGCAGTACCAGATCCGACACGCGGAGACGGTGGCCACCTGAGGGACTCAGGACCTGGTGGCTCCAGTATCCTTCGGGTTCGGTGGCGGAGGAAATCGTGTGGTTCCGGTTCTTCTCTAGACGGACATCTCCTATCGTCGAGCCTGCCCACACGACACCTTTATCCATTGACTTTGTATTTATTCTATAATCTGCTGTGTGTGGTTGTGGCATTCACAACAGTAAAGTGTTCAAATTTAACTCCTTCTATTGTCCGTTCATTTACGCCCCCTGTTGTGGGTCCGTGTCACTACACTTTCACAACAATTTTTAGCAGGTACTGATTTGGGGGGTCTGTTTATAAAGACTTACAACTAAGTATAGAGTACAATATATCAGGGTTCTCCCCAGAAATTTTTAGTATATCGGTGCTGTTGGAAGCTATCACCGTGCGCAACGCTTCCACTCGGGGTCCTATCTGACCTTGTGTCCTGAAGCACAAAGACAAAAATTTAAATCTTTTAGTTGTGTTTCTGGTCTCATTCTGTGCTGAATTGTTGATTAGTTAAATTTAACTAAAATGTTTGTGTTTCATTGACACACTGTATGTTCCGAATGTGCAATAAACTTATTTGAAATAAAAAAGAATGTACATTATATAAGAATATAATATTATATTATATAAGAATATAATATTATACATTATATAAGAAGAAAATCATTAGCTACCTCCAAAACCTGGAGAAAGAGGGACTCATTGACAGGCAGGCATACTACAGACTGTATCCTGGGGACGCCACTCCATGCATCTATGGACTGCCCAAAATCCACAAACAGGACGTGCCACTCAGGCCTATTGTATTTAGCACAGATTCCATCACGTACAATTTAGCCAAGCACCTCAAGTGGATTTTGGCTCCTCTAGTGGGTAACTCAGACCACCATGTGGAGAACACACAAGATTTTGTGAACAAGATCAAGGACCTGCAGCTGGAGGCAATAAAACTATGGTGTCATTTGATGTGACATCGTTGTTCACCTGCATCCCCACCGCTGAGGCCGTCTCAGCTGTGAGACACAGACTGCTGGAGGATGTGTCTCTACTTGAAAGGACCAAACTCACACCAGACCACATCTGCCAACTCTTGGAGATCTGTCTCAACACCACGTATTTCTTGTTTAGGGGGAATTACTACAGGCAGAGACTACAGGTCTCCGGTATCCCCCATTGTGGCCAATCTGTACATGGAGCAAGTGGAGAAGACAGCCTTGACGTCTTTCACGGGCATCCCTCCCAGTCACTGGTTCAGATATGTCGATGACACATGGGTTAAAATCAAGCAACAGGAGGTTGAGGACTTAACAGAACACATCAACTCAGTGGACTCCAATATCAAGTTCACACGTGAGGATGCCAGAAACAACCATTTAGCCTTCTTGGACTGTGATGTTACGATTGGAGAGAACAGGCAGCTCCAGACAGGGGTTTACAGAAAACCCATTAACACTGACCAATATCTGCTCTTTGGCTCAAACCACTCCCTTGAACACAAGCTCCGGGTGATCAGGACTCTTCAACACAGAGCCCTACAGGTGCCCGCAACTGCAGAGGGAAGGGCTAAAGAACAACAACTTGTCCGGAAAGCCCTCACAGTATGTGGGTACCCACAATGGTCCCTGGGCAAAGTGCAGAAGTCCCAGAGAACAAAGAGACCAGATAGACAGGAGACGGACACAAGAAGAGGAGTGTCTCTCCCTTATTTAGTAGGAGTATGGGAAAAACTACAGAGGATCTTCAGACAGCACAAAATCCCAGTTTACTTTAAACCGGTTAACACCTTGAGACAGAAATTAGTTCACCCTAAGGACAGGATCCCTAGTTACAAACAGAGAAATGTAGTGTATTCTGTCAGATGTCAGGAAAACTGTAATGAACACTCATAGGTGAGACTAAGCAACCTTTACACAAAAGGCTATACCAGCACCGCAGAGAGGGCACCAGTGGACCTCAGTCTGCAGTTCATCTCCACCTTAAAGACACTAACCACACATTTGAGGACAAGGAAGTTAAAATCTTAGCCAGAGATAAGAAATGGTTTGAGAGAGGGATCAAGAAGGCATTCTATGTGAAACAGGTGAAACCCAGCCTTAACCGGGGAGGGGGTCTGAGACATGCTTTGTCCCCTGTTTACAATGGGGTACTCAGGTCAAAGCAGTTTCAGTCTTTTGTTTATTGTAATGAGTCATTCACGTCATCAGGAGAGTCGTCAAGGGCGCCATCAGAAGAGGCGTCCGTCCCATCATTAGGAGGGACAGCTGCCCTGTCATTAGGAGGGTGCTAACTAGAGCACAATAGTTGCTAATTAGAGCTATTGTTTAGTCACTAGCCTATAGCAGTCTGCCTCTCAGTAGGAGGGGTCTGGTTAGGTTTAAAACTCCAGCTTTTGTGGCTTCTGTTTATTCTTCTCTACAAGAGTCAAGACAGAAGTCAGACTACCAGAGCAAGAATTTTAGCTGAGGAAGCTTCTGCGATTTGAAGCGAAACGTCCTCGCGTCAAGAAACCCAGTCTAATTTCTAATTTCTAATTTCATTTATATAGCGCCAAATCACAACAAACAGTTGCCCCAAGGCGCTTCATATTGCAAGGCAAAGCCATACAATAATTACAGAAAAACCCCAACTGTGAAAACGACCCCCTGTGAGCAAGCACTTGGCGACAGTGGAAAGGAAAAACTCCCTTTTAACAGGAAGAAACCTCCAGCAGAACCAGGCTCAGGGAGGGGCAGTCTTCTGCTGGGACTGGTTGGGGCTGAGGGAGAGAACCAGGAAAAAGACATGCTGTGGAGGGGAGCAGAGATCAATCACTAATGATTAAATGCAGAGTGGTGCATACAGAGCAAAAAGAGAAAGAAACACTCAGTGCATCATGGGAACCCCCCAGCAGTGTAAGTCTATAGCAGCATAACTAAGGGATGGTTCAGGGTCACCTGATCCAGCCCTAACTATAAGCTTTAGCAAAAAGGAAAGTTTTAAGCCTAATCTTAAAAGTAGAGAGGGTGTCTGTCTCCCTGATCCGAATTGGGAGCTGGTTCCAGAGGAGAGGAGCCTGAAAGCTGAAGGCTCTGCCTCCCATTCTACTCTTACAAACCCTAGGAACTACAAGTAAGCCTGCAGTCTGAGAGCGAAGCGCTCTATTGGGGTGATATGGTACTATGAGGTCCCTAAGATAAGATGGGACCTGATTATTCAAAACCTTATAAGTAAGAAGAAGAATTTTAAATTCTATTCTAGAATTAACAGGAAGCCAATGAAGAGAGGCCAATATGGATGAGATATGCTCTCTCATTCTAGTCCCTGTCAGTACTCTAGCTGCAGCATTTTGAATTAACTGAAGGCTTTTCAGGGAACTTTTAGGACAACCTGATAATAATGAATTACAATAGTCCAGCCTATGCATGCATAAATTAGTTATTCAGCATCACTCTGAGACAAGACCTTTCTAATTTTAGAGATATTGCACAAATGCAAAAAAGCAGTCCTACATATTTGTTTAATATGCGCATTGAATGACATATCCTGATCAAAAATGACTCCAAGATTTCTCACAGTATTACTAGAGGTCAGGGTAATGCCATCCAGAGTAAGGATCTGGTTAGACACCATGTTTCTAAGATTTGTGAGGCCAAGTACAATAACTTCAATTTTATCTGAGTTTAAAAGCAGGAAATTAGAGGTCATCCATGTCTTTATGTCTGTAAAACAATCCTGCAGTTTAGCTAATTGGTGTGTGTCCTCTGGCTTCATGGATAGATATTATCTGCGTAACAATGAAAATTTAAGCAATGCTGTCTAATAATACTGCCTAAGGGAAACATGTATAAAGTGAATAAAATTGGTCCTAGCACAGAACCTTGTGGAACTCCATAATTAACCTTAGTCTCTGAAGAAGATTCCCCATTTACATGAACAAATTGTAATCTATTAGATAAATATGATTCAAACCACCGCAGCGCAGTGCCTTTAATACCTATGGCATGCTCTAATCTCTGTAATAAAATTTTATGGTTAACAGTGTCAAAAGCAGCACTGAGGTCTAACAGAACAAGCACAGAGATGAGTCCACTGTCTGAGGCCATAAGAAGATCATTTGTAACCTTCACTAATGCTGTTTCTGTACTATGATGAATTCTAAACCCTGACTGAAACTCTTCAAATAGACCATTCCTCTGCAGATGATCAGTTAGCTGTTTTACAACTACCCTTTCAAGAATTTTTGAGAGAAAAGGAAGGTTGGAGATTGGCCTATAATTAGCTAAGATAGCTGGGTCAAGTGATGGCTTTTTAAGTAATGGTTTAATTACTGCCACCTTAAAAGGTGATTGATCATATTTAAGATCGAAGCATTAATTAATGGTAGGGCTTCCTTGAGCAGCCTGGTAGGAATGGGGTCTAATAGACATGTTGATGGTTTGGAGGAAGTAACTAATGAAAATAACTCAGACAGAACAATCGGAGAGAAAGAGTCTAACCAAATACCGGCATCACTGAAAGCAGCCAAAGAGAACGATATGTCTTTGGGATGGTTATGAGTAATTTTTTTCTCTAATAGTTAAAATTTTATTAGCAAAGAAAGTCATGAAGTCATTACTAATTAAAGTTAAAGGAATACTCGGCTCAATAGAGCTCTGACTCTTTGTCAGCCTGGCTACAGTGCTGAAAAGAAACCTGGGGTTGTTCTTATTTTCTTCAATTAGTGATGAGTAGTAAAATGTCCTAGCTTTATGGAGGGCTTTTTTATAGAGCAACAGACTCTTTTCCAGGCTAAGTGAAGATCTTCTAAATTAGTGAGACGCCATTTCCTCTCCAACTTACGGGTTATCTGCTTTAAGCTGCGAGTTTGTGAGTTATACCACGGAGTCAGGCACTTCTGATTTAAGGCTCTCTTTTTCAGAGGAGCTACAGCATCCAAAGTTGTCCTCAATGAGGATATAAAACTATTGACGAGATAATCTATCTCACTCACAGAGTTTAGGTAGCTACTCTGCCCTGTGTTGGTATATGGCATTGGAGAACATAAAGAAGGAATCATATCCTTAAACAGTCCAGTTGAAGATTCAAGCTGCTCTACTATGGAAACCACCTGGACACCTGAGAGCCTACACAGAATCATGAGCTGACACAACACTACAGCGCCACTAGATGGCAGTATAATGAAGTGGAGCCATTGTTTCATTGTCTGGGGAGAAGCCTGATTTTATTCTTTAATTTCCAGGTATTTGCAGGCCGGTCCGAGCCAGCCAAAGGGCCAGATACAGCCCACAGGCCGTAGAATGCCCAGGTGTGCCCTAGAGCAAGCACACAGGAGACAGTGGTGAAGGAAAAACTCCCTCTGAGGAAGAAACCTCAAGCAGACCAGACTCAGAGGGCTGACTTACTGCTTAGGCCATTCTACCAAACAGAACACAAGACAGAACACAACAGAACAGAACACAAGACAACAACAATTGATGACAGTCCATGCAGGTGTACAGTCCACGACATAGAACCAAAAATTAGCCCAAGGTTCCTCACTTTGTCAGTGTGATGTATGACACATGAGCCTAGGCTAAGCGTTAGCTGGCCAAACTGATGCCAATGTTTCGCTGGACCAAGAACCATCATTTCAGTCTTGTTTGAGTTTAAAAGTTGGAAACTGCTGGACATCCAGCTTCTCACTGATGCAAGGCAATCTTCTAAGGATTTTATGTGGATGAGATTACCTGCAGTCATCGGCATGTATAACTGAGTATCATCAGCATAGCAGTGAAAGGTAACCCCAAAACGCCGCAATATGTGCCCAAGGGGTGCTATATAAAGGAAGAAGACCAGGGGCCTAAGACGGAGCCTTGTGGAACCCCATATCATGTCACTAAGGTTAGAGCTTGTGTTATTGTACAAAACACAGTGAGAACGACTGGTCAGGTATGACGTCAACCATGCAATGATTCTCCAGCCTATCGAGTACAATATGATGATCCACGGTATCAAATGCAGCACTGAGATCTAATAGCACCAAAACCGTAGTGGTGTCAGAAATCATAGCAAGCAGAAGATCATTCACCACTTTAGTGAGAGCTGTCTCTGTGGAATGATATTTTCTAAAAGCAGACTGCAGTGGCTCAAAAAGATTATTCTCAGTAAGATAGTCCATGAGCTGTCGTGACACCATTTTTTCTAGAATTTTAGAGCAAAATGATAGATTTGATACTGGTTTTTCAATACACTGGGCTCAAGATTAGATTTCTCAAGTATCGGTTTCATATCCAACATGTCCTGCTGGAGGTGGAATCACCAGCCAGCAACGTGCCCACACCACCACAACAGAGATAAATATAACAACCTAGCTGCTCCAGTTGCATGAAAATTCAGTAAGGTATATCTTATATATTATATTCCAATTCTAAGGTGGAACTATGCTAGTATACTAAGGTATATCTAAATATCTAAAAAGGAAGAGTAAAATAGAAGAGTAGAAAAGAGTACAGTAGAGCCACTTAGGTGCCTGGTCTTGAGAACCAGGTATGTCATAGTGACAGCCCGCTATCCGACCGGACAGCCACATCGCGTGACACACAATCACTGATGATCACGGCCCAGATGTGCCCACTGAGGCAATCAGATGATGCCAGCACACGCGGGTGCACTGATGCTGTCAGATGATGACACGCGCCTTCACCAAGGAGATCATCATGTCACAGCTGACCACCATGTCATTGCAACTCACCGCTAGAGAACACATATCGTGCCATGAAGAACATCACCTCTCAACACGCCACTGCGATGCACATGTCGCCAGGCTTTCATGAAATGATGAAAATCAAAAATAAACCAGATCACCTTTGGATCACCCCCAGCCAAGTCTCAGCGTACATGGCACTGACCACGCAGCCAGGCTGGGCCATCTGAAATTATTCGCATGATCATAGAGATCATTCAGCCGGCTAAGCTAATGTCACATCCACCAACAGTCCACATGACAGAAAGAAAGAAAGAGTGGAAAAATAAATAAATACATATATACAATAAGGGGAATGGTGTGAACTCATTCATGTGTGATGGCAAGGGAGCGTGTCAGCTGACCAGTGGCCAGTAACTCATTCTGAGCTGGAACTGACAGAGTGAACACAACAGAGAGAGGGAGGAAAAATAAATGAAATAATACAATAAATAAATACATATCCATCCATCCATCCATTTTCCCAAGCCAGCCGAGAGATGTAGTCCCTCCACTGTGTCCTGGGTCTTCCCCGGGGCCTCCTCCCAATGGGATGTGCCCGGAACAATAGTTGAACCTCTGATTGATGAGGAACAATGCGAGTTCCGTCCTGGTCGTGGAACAACTGAGCAGCTCTTTACTCTCACAAGGATCCTGGAGGGTGCCTGGGAGTATGCTCATCCAGTCTACATGTGTTTTGTGGACTTGGAGAAAGCGTATGATCGGGTACCCCAGGAGATACTGTGGCAGGTGCTGCGGGAGTATGGAGTGAGGGGGTCCCTTCTCTGGGGGCCACCCAATCTCTGTACTCGCAAAGCGAGAACTGTGTTAGGGTGCTCGGCAGTAAGTCAGACTCATTTCCGGTCGGGGTTGGCCTCCGCCAGGGCTGCGCCTTGTCACCAATCCTGTTTGTGATATTCATGGACAGGATATCAAGGCATAGACGGGGGGGGGGAGGGTTTCCAGTTTGGTGGGCTCAGGGTCTCATCACTACTTTTTGTAGATGATGTGGTCCTGTTGGCTTCATCGGCCGGTGACCTCCAACACCCACTAGATCGTTCGCGGCCGAGTGTGAAGCAGCTGGGATGTTGTTTGTATTGTATTGTTTCTGATATTGTTACTGGTATTTTACCTGACATTATAACTGGTGTTGTAACTGACACTGCTTGCCAAACTAAATGTTTGGGATTAAAGGACAGATGTTCCAGGAAGGGAATAAGAAACACGATGACTCGGCAGCGTGTAGAAATGTCCCACAATGCCTCAGTCGGTGAGTTTGGTCCTAGCAGATGTTAGAAGCATTACAATAAAAGAAGCAGGGAGCATTCCAAACAAAAGAATGTTTTAACGGCTCCGCAAATTCAATTACCCTGTGATGGAGCGTTGACATTTCTGAGGGCATAAGACAGGAAATTCATTAAAGGCACACCAGCTCGGGAGAGAAAGTCCAGCGGCCATAAAAGAATCCGCTCGCGTGAGGTGATTATGGAATGGATCGCTGCTCAGGTCAAACACTGTGGAGGCACCAGAACCGCCATGCTCGCCATATTGATTGAAAGTATTCCACCTGGGACTGGGACTAGAACTCACATCTGCTCCAGGAAAGCCGGCTCAGACGTTTGGAAGAATAATGTGAGCCGCATGTTGCTGTAATAAAGTAACGGGAGAAAAAACCAAGGCGCTGCCATTTGTAGGTGATTTGCAAAGGCTTTCCACTCATGACGGAGAGCTGACGGTAAAGCCGGCACCTTGTTTGCTTTATTTCTTCCTTTTTGGACTCCAAACTAAACAACAGATTTTAATCGTGATTCCTGCTGCACAAAGTCTGAAGAGAGTTTTGCTTTAAGAAAAGCAGCAAAATAATCACTTTTATTGAAACACAGTTTTCAGCCACATTAGTGAAGGTGTCAGATTTTCAAAATAAAGGCAGTCAGTGTTTTTCTGCTGAGAGATTAACCTTCAGTTAAACAAACATCACTGACTGGACATTCAAAGTTACGTTTGAGTAAAATGGCGGGGCAAGACATTTGGTGGTTGAACCAGCAGTTTGTTTTTTAATTATGGAACTTGTCGGATAAATTTGTATTGTTACAATCAGTAATTCTAGATATTCAACTAACTTTGTTTCATTACTCTTTTGGTAACTGCATAATTCATCACATTTATTTCACACTAAAACTAAAACTGACTTGGGATCTGCTGTGACTATAAAACCATGTCCTGTCACGTGATGAGTCAGCTCCTCCCACCCTGTGACGTCAGCATGCTGACGGGTGACTCTATGTCAAAGTACAATACTTTGTTTTTTCAGGATGATTTTTTTTTTTTTTTTTTTTTTTTTTTTTTTTGAAGCTGATAAACCAGCTGCTATGTGAGTGGTAACGTCTGACGGAAACACAATCAAAATAAAATAACTTCAATCAAACTTTCATGTGAAATGAACAAGGAAGTGGAAACATCTGTCCGTCTGTTCAAAAACAAGTAAAGCCGAACTTCATGCTGAAGTTCAACTGTTGATGAGACTACTGTTTATGTAAAAAGTGGCACCAGCACGCTTCACCTCATGTGACCCTGACACACCGAGTCAAAGTGTCAAATCCTCCACAAGGAGACAAAAGGGCAAAACAGGTGGAAGCTCTCGGAAGTAAGTTTTAAAGGAGAGTTTATGTTACAGTACCCTAACAGCAAGTGGATAAAAAGACCTAAAAAAAACAAAGTGGAGCATACGAGGTCTATTAGAAAAGTATCCGACCTTATTATTTTTTTCAAAAACCATATGGATTTGAATCACGTGTGATTACATCAGACATGCTTGAACCCTCGTGGGCAGGCGAGAGTTTTTTCACGCCTGTCGGTTACGTCATTCGCCTGTGGGCAGTCTTTGAGTGAGGAGTCGTCCACCCGCTCGTCGATTTTTTTCATTGTTTAGGAATGGCTCAGAGACTGTTGCTTTGTTTGATAAAAATTTTTTCAAAACTGTAAGGCACAACTGAGTGGACACCATTCAATAAATTCAGCTGGTTTTCGGTAAAAATTTTAACGGCTGATGAGAGATTTTGGTCTGGTAGTGTCGCTTTAAGGACGGTCCACGGCGCCTGACGGCGATCTGCGCTTCGAGGCGGCAGCGTCTCGCCATTTCAAGTTGAAAACTTCCACATTTCAGGCTCTGTTGACGCAGTAAGTCGTCAGAGAACAGAGAACTTTCAGAAGAAGTCGGCATGAGGAGTTTATTCGGACATTCCATTGTTAACGGTCATTTTGTAATGAAAGAACGTGCGGGCAGAGTCGCATGTCGGGCTGGACCCGACCGCGGGGGGTCGCGGCAGGAAAAACACCTCCGTTGGAAATCTTAACGGGCAAGTTGGAACATGCCCAAGCTGTTAAACAATTTCTCAGTTACTCACTTGTTGAAAGCCATTAAAAGCCGCCTAAATTCTACAAATGGTTTTCAACACAGAGGTGTTTTTCCTGTCGCGGCGCACACAGATTTGCCGAGTCGTCACGGAAACGACTCGGCGAATTTGCGCGTACGTCTTTCATTAAAAAAATGTCCTTAAACAGTGGAATGTCCGCATAAATTCCTCATGCCGGCCTCTTCTGAATCTTCTCTGTTCTCTCACGATGTCCTGGGTGAATTAAGCCTTAAATTAGGATGTTTTCAGCTCGAAACAGGCCGACGACAGCGCCTGGAAGCGCTGCAGGACGTCCCGCTCCGTGGGAAGTCCTTACAGCGACAGAAACACCCCATAATCTCTCATCAGCCGTTAAACTTTTCACAGAAAACCATCTTAATTTCTCGAATAGTGTCCACTCGGATATTCCTCACAGGTCCAGAAAAAATTTTGATAAAGCAACGCGCCGTCTCGAGCAGCGTGTGAAACAAAGGAATTCAGCCGAGAGGGCGGGACCACATCTCACTCAAGGCCTGCCCACAGGGAAATGACATCACCGACACGCGTGAAAAAACTCACGCATGCGCACGAGGGTTCAAGCATGATTGGTGTAATCGCATGTCATTCAAATCCATATAGTTAAAAAAAAAATAAAAGGGTCGGTTTATTATCTAAGAGACCTCGTATAAAAAAACCCAAAGTGGAGAATATATATATATATATATATATATATATACACACACCCACACGCACACACACACACATACATATGCGAGAAGACACGTGGGGCCAATCACACTGTGGGAAACCCCAATTTCAATTTCTTTTCATTTATATAGGACCAAATCACAACAAAGTTACCTCAAGGCGCTTCACACAAGTAAGGTCTAACCTTACCAAACCCGAGAACAAGCACACAGGCAACAGTGGTAAGGAAAAACTCCCTCTGATGAAGAAACCTCAAGCAGACCAGACTCAAAGGGGTGACCCTCTGCTTGCTGTTTGTTATCTGATTGTAAGTCACTGAAATCTGGTTTAAAGTTTAAACATAAGAGTTAAGTTTCACTTCCATCACACATGTGCAAGTTTCAGATACAGGGATGGCTTCCTCTGTCTGTGAGAGCCAGTAACATATAGACTAAACCTCACCCACTGTAACGCACACATTGTATAAAAGTGTTGTGCGATCCATTTTTTGTCATCTATCACAAGATGGACTCCATCTGTGAAGACCCAGGCCTGATTTTCAAGATGACCTTCAATAAATTCAAACTTAAGAATATATCAATTTGTTCTTTGTAAGGGGCAGTAAATTACTTGAACAGAGGAAAAATTGCATCAGAGTATAAAAGTAGGAAGTTAGGAAGTTGCTAGACATCCAGCTGCTCACTGATGCAAGGCAATCTTCTAAGGATTTTATGTGGATGAGATTAGCAGCAGTTGTTGGCATGTATAATTGAGTATCATCAATATAGCAGTAAAAGGTAATCCCAAAACGCCGCAATATGTGCCCAAGGGGTGCTACATTAAGGGAGAAAAGCAGGGGGCCTAAGACGGACCCCTGTGGAACCCCAAATTTCATGTCACTATGGTTAGAGGTAGTGTTATTGTACAAAACACAGTGAGAACGACTGGTCAGGTATGATGTCAACCATGCAAGGGTACGCCCAGTAATCCCAAAATGATTCTCCAGCCTATTGAGTAGAATATGATGATCAACCGTATCAAATGCAGCACTGAGATCCAACAGCACGAGACTGTAGTGGTGTCAGAATCCATTGCAATCAGAAGATCATTCACCACTTTAGTGAGAGCTGTGTCTGTGTAATGATATTTTCTAAAAGCAGACTGCAGTGGCTCAAAAAGATTATTCTCAGTAAGATGGTTCACGAGCTGCCGTTAAATCACCGTTTCCAGAATTTTAGAGCAAAATGATAGATTTGATATCGGCCTATAGTTTTCCAATACACTAGGGTCAAGATTAGATTTCTTAAGTAATGTTTTAATCACTGCAGATTTGAAACATTTAGGAACAGATCCAGAAGTTAATGAGAGATTAATCATTTCAAGCACAGTCGGCCCAAGAGTGGGCCACAGGTCCTTAAATAGTTTTGTTGGTATGGGATCAAATAAGCAGGTTGTGCTTTTTATAGATGTCATGAGTTTTGTCAGCATGCCAAGTGAGATACTATCAAATTTTGTAAATCTAGGTAATACCTCAGTAATGGCACCCACCTCAATAGCAGGGTGTAGTGGCTGGGTTAAGACATGCTGGGATATGTTTAACCCAATGCCTTTTATTTCCTTTTTGAAGTAATCCAAGAAATCTTGTCCTGTGGTTGCCACAGTGTCGAACAAGAACTTTGAGTTCTACTTGTTTTTGTTGATCAAATCAGAGTAACAGGCCCTCTTTGTAGCCAGTAGTGCATGCTTATAGTCCAAGATAGCATCACGACACACAAGGTGGAATACTTCTAATTTTGAACTACGCCATTTCCATTCTAGACCTCTAGCCTTATGCTTGAGGTCATGCAAGTAATCATTGAACCAAGGTGACTGTGTTTTGGGGAGGCGTGGTTTTAATAAAGGTGGCGCAATCATGTCGAGTGTAGTTTTGAGTGCAGAGTTTAAACTATTCACAAGACTGTCTACTGACTGGGCTTTTGCCAAACATGAAGCTAAGATATCAGGAAGTCTAGCTTCAAGTTCAGTTGTAGTTGAGGAGTTGATGCATCACCACAGTGATAAATAAGGTTGTTGTTCCACTTAACACGGCAGTGAAACTGTAAACCTAATAAGTGAGTGATCAGAGACCACTGATGCAAGAGGCATGATGTCAATATTTGTGACAGCAATACCACATGTGAGAACCAAATCCAGGGTATTTCCACTAATGTGCTTTGAGTCTTGAATGCATTGCTGAAATCCTAATGCATCCACCAATTCCATAAATGATTTGCAGAGGGGATCAGAAGGCTTATTTATATGAACGTTAAAGTCACCAATGATCAGAATGTTATCTGCTCTCGTTGACAATTTAGAGATGAACTCACCAAACTCAGCTAACAATTCAGAGTATGGGCCAGGGGGCCTATATACAGTGACAGAATAATACGGCTGATTTTTATCATTCTGACCTTGGCAATACGAAGCATTGTGGGCAGAGCGGAGAATCAGATGCTCAAGCGAGTTATATTTGTGACCCCCAACAGCTAATAAGCTAAACCTAGATTTATAAATAAGCAACACCCTCGCCTTGCTTCACACCATGAGGGATGTGACTAAATGTGTATGCCGGTGGGCAGGCCTCATTTAAGGGGAGGACACCTGTAGGTTAAAGCCAGTTTTCACATAACCCAATTATATCTAAGTGATGATCCATAATTAGATCATTAATCAACAATGATTATGAGTACAGTGATCTTATATTAATGAGACCCAGACTAAGGACCTCAGTGGGGTTGACAGTTAGACTGTTTGGATTTAGGGGTGGTTCCAGAGTAGCATATATAAGATGCCTGGAAGTAGGTTTAGGTTCGTGACATTCCATGTGAGTTGTAGGTAGCAGACAAGAAATCTTTGTATTGCTGGAACAGCCAACGGGCCATCCTCAATTTCAACATAATTCAATGTAATGGGTATTGAGTTTGTAAAGCATATCCCTCTATGATTTTTATGGACATGTCTATGGAAGCAGGCCACAGTCTCAACTTCATGAATTCCCCTCCCTGACAGATAAACTGCACTATCACCATAGTGGATTTTCTGCACTAATTTCCCTGCTAAGCTAATGGATTCCACATCCACATTTGTCATAAACCTTGTAGGGTCTCTAATCACCTGCTCCGTGGCCTGCTGTAAAATCCTAATGTTACCCTCCCTGTAGAGCTCTATCTATGTTCGCAGACATGATGGCGGCGCCTTCCCCAGTAGGGTGGAGGCCTTCCGGTATCAGCAAGCCACGGCAGCCCCAGAATGAAGGCCAGTTATCAATAAAACTAAAGACTTGCTGTCTACAAAATTGTGCCAGCCACCTATTTAATGATGTCAGCCTGCTAAAGATAAAGATAAAGATGTCAGTTATGCTAAATGCCGTATCATTACCCCGGGAGGGGAGGGGACCAGAGACTACTAATCGATGCTGACACATCTTTTTGGCAAGGTCACAAGTCCTCTCTATGTCCATTTTTGTGACCTCTGAGTGCTTCATCCTGACAACATCGGTGCCGACGTGAATAACTAGATGTTCCAGGAATAAACGAGAACATGACACGAGAACATCTAGTTCTCGTGTCATGTTCCTAAGTCTGTCTTCCCTTCTGCAGCGTCAGCACCCTAAGATGGGATGCAAGCTCTGGCCCTGGGAATACATTTAACATCAACTGGCATCTGTAACCTGTCTTTGTGGGTGATGGAATCACCTATCACTAAAGCCCAGCGTTTCGGCTGGAGATAGGAGGGGAAGTCAGCCGTGGGCTCAAAGAACTCACATCAGGCATATCCAAGGGAGAAAACCGGTTCACAGTTCGCAGTGGCAAGTGTGTTTGGGGTAACACATCCAGGCAGCAAGCCCTACGTGACTTCCTCCGCCTAACCACAGTCCGAAAGCCATCCTCCACAGCCGGCATTTCTAGATTGATGCTAATGGGCACGCTAGCTGGCCCAATACTAACCTCATCTGGAGTGCTCATAACATCTATCGCCACTGAGCTGAGAAAATTTTCTAGCTTATGGATACGGCCCTCTTATAGAGCCACCCTATCTGTCAGCATCACGCAGGATTTACGTAAAGTGTAAAGTAGTGTACTTTGTCCACAAGAAAATTCAAGAGCATAGCCAAGCTAACTGTTAACAAAACTGCTAACCACTCCTAAGTTTCACACAGGAGTAAAATAATGAGCTAAAATTCAAAGCAGTTGCACTAAAAAAGTAACAGGAGTATTAGACTGGTAGAAACAGTAATAAAACAAACGGGGCAGGGAGAAAGAAAAAAGAGTAGAGAGTAGAGTAACCCCCCAATCTCAATTCTCTTTTGTACCCCTTCCCCTTCCCCTTCCCCTTGGCCCTACCCCTATGCCTACGCCTACCCCTTTAAAACAAGGGGTAAGGTGAAGGGGTATGCTTCTAGCCCTATGAATTGAGACAACCCTCCGCCTCTCGTGCCCGCGCAAAACGGAGGGGAAGGGGTAAGGGGACGGGCCAAGAGGTAGAATTGAGATTCAGCCTAAGCGTAAACCACTCCTGAGATTTAACACAAGGATAAAGTAATGACCTAAAATTCACAGCAGTTACACTGAAAAAGTAAAGGAAGTATTAAAAAAACGGGGGAGCGAAGTCAACCTAGCTAACGCAAGCTAACCGCTAGCAAAAATACAAGCCACTCCTAAGATGTACATAGGAGTAAAATAATGACCTAAAATTCACAGCAGTTACACTGAAAAACTCACATAAGTATTAGACTGGTAAAAACAGCAATAAAAGAAACGGGGGGGATCGACCTAGCTAATGCAAACTAACTGCTAGCAATTCCCAACAGGACTGTAATTAAATACGATTCAGAGCAGAAACACTTAAAATCCAAAAGAACTGTTAGACAGGAATAAAAGAAACGTATACAACCGTGTAAAAATCGTAAGAGCGTCACAACAGCAAACAGTCTGCTGGAAGAAAGTTACCAGATCTGTGAGCCAGCGTCAGCAGAAGCAGCCCCAAAATGAAGCTCCACCAACAATCATCATCGTCCTCTTTTAATTAAATATTAATTAGCTACTGTAGCCTCCATTAGATGAGATGTTCTCACACCAGGACAGGACTGGATTTGGGCGTGAACTGCTTTGGATCATGTGACTGTGACCTGAGATTTGTCATTCCTTGTGTGAACAAAATAAAAACAACAGGACAGTTGACCAAACTTGGTTGGAACATGTCTCAGGTTAGTGTCTCTGGTTGATTAAGTTTGAGAAAATATTAATCAAAGGCTGGGCAGCACGGTGGCTTGCCTCACAGCAAGAAGGTCATGGGTTCAATTCCCACCTGGGGCCTTCCTGTGTGGAGTTTCAATGTTCTCCCTGTGTTTGTGTGGGTTCCCTCTGGGTGCTCTGGCTTCTTTCCACTTCCAAAAACATGCAGGTTAGATGGACTAGAAACTTTAAACCGTTGGTGTGAATGTGTTTGTCTGTCTGTCTGTGTCCCAGGGACAGACTGGCGTCCTGTCCAGGGTGAACCCGCCTTACGCCCTGTGACTGCTGGGATAGGCTCCAGCCCCCCGCGACCCTTAATTAGAGTAAGCAGTTGAAGATGAGCGAGTGAGTGATCAAAGGTCAAGATCACCCCAAAACACATTTACCATAGCATCTCCACTAGAGTTGATCAAAAGCATATATTGATCAGTGAAATATTTGTAATCGATCGATATAACTGACATCATGATGAAGTCACAAAGAAGTTACAAGGTAAAAAACACTGCATGTCGACCCTTTTATAAGGTCACTTTGTTTCATATTTGGTTATTTATTGTCTTATGAACTCTTGACTTTTGCAGGTGAGCAAAAACAGACTTATTCCTGAATAAAAGATTATTTTCTCTCAGTGTGATTGCTTCCAGCTCACAAAGCCTGAATCCCACCCGGATCCTCCGCAGAGTCCAGATCTTCAGAAAACCATGTTTTGGACCGGAGCGCGTCCCCGGAGCGCGCACCCGGAGGCCTTCAAACAGAAACACGGGCGTTCCCGTGGTAATGTCATGAATCTTCTGCAAACAGCTTCAGTCTTTTTTTTTTTAATTGACGGAAAGTTCAAACAATTATTTATTTATGGCTCGGATTCCCGGGAAGGACGAGCTGCGCGCGCGGCCGAACCCGAGACCTTGTAAATACTTTTTCTGCCGAGGATTTTCTGAACTCCATCTCAGATAATCACAGCGGAGCCTATTAGCGCCTGACGTTTTTATCCGCCAGCGCGCCGCTTCACGCCTCGGATGCGGCGGACAGCTCGGCGCGGCGGCCGGGGGCCCCGCGCTGCACCTCCGGGGCCCACCTGGAATCCAATACCTGAGCCCCGGCGCCCGGACGCATCGATTTCATGTCAGCCGCGGACGAGGCGAGGCCGCGGGAGAGAGCTGAGAGAAATCTTAATTACGCGAGGAGGGTTCGAGGCGGCTCGTGCGGCGGGGAGGAGATTAGACGGAGTGACGGGCTGGGGGCGGGGCCTCGGGCTTCTTCCAAACACCGTGCCGCTCTAATTGCCCAGTTTAGGAGCGCAGGTGGTCGCTCGCACCGTTTTTACCGCCGCCGGTTCACGGCCAGCACGTGACGGATTTCACACACGTGTCACGTGCGTGTGTGTGCTGCATCCGAGGCGTGAATAACTGACCTGATCCCGATTAAAACCTTATTCCGCCTTACCAAAAAATTGTACTGATAAGTATATAAAAATTAAACTGGAAGTATACTTGAAACATACTTGCATGTACTACTTTTTGGTAAGGGCCCGTTACTCCGTATTCCTGGTTACAGAGTTCTTATTAACACGTTACGTCCCAGAAGTGTCCTCAAACTCCACCAGGACGCCGGAGTCCGGTGAGGTGTTCATGTGTCCACAATACTCCACCTGCCTTAATCAGATTATGGCTGATTGTGACCTCATCCAGGAAATGCTGTTCCCATGACAACCTAACCCAAATCAGACAGGGATCAGGATTCACCCTGAAGACAAACTAGCAGCTTCCTGAAAACTGTCCCTGAATTCACGTGTGTGTCAAAGTGTCGGCCTGGGGTCCACATAAGGCCAGCCAGTCAGACGCTTAGGGTCACCAGCTCAGAGTGCCTTATGTCAGCTGGAATCTGATTGGACACTTTAAAAGTGGGCAGGACTTACAGCACCCAGAATGTCTCACTGTAACCCAGCTGCAAACCGGAGCCAGAAAGTCCATGCAAGGACAACATCTGGATACAAAATGTCCAATACAAAATGTGAAGGAGGCCCACCGAGACCCAAGTCCAAGGCCACAACGCACGCAGTCACATCACAGGGTTCAATACGGGGTCAGATCATAGCCGGCGCCACGAGGGGGAGTTTGGGGGCGACGCCCCCCCTCACGTCATCAACCTCGCCCCCCTGTGTGTCTGTGTTCAAGGGATTTGATAGGTTGAGGGTTGCGGTTGTCAGTGCGGCAGAGGGCGGTGCGTTTCCAACGCGTCGTGACGTCAGACGCGTCGCTTCGGAAGCGGCAAGGGGAGATTGCTACATCACACTCTGGCTGTTTCCACAACCTGAGTAAAGTTCAGCGATCACCAGCTTGAATTTGCGTCGCCTGAACCACAAAAAACCTTTAAAAAACAGCAGTAGAACGATTCTCCCATCACCCTGCTGGGAGAAGCTTTTTTCAGCTACTTTTCAGAGTGACGCCGACCGAGGGAGGACTGACGTCTTGGTGGGATATCAATCGAACCGCGACAGCGGGCCCACCCGCACAGAGAAGCCGGCCTTCAGGCATCATCACTGGGCAGAACGATCCAGGCCGCCGGTGTGATGAGTCTTTTTTTAATTTTACCAAATAAAGCTACAGCTTTTTTCAGACACCACAAAAGCTCAGCTTTAAATAACTTATTTTTTCGGGCATTTTTTCCATCTTTTTTTTTTTTTTTTTGCTGTATTTCTCCCTTTTTTATGCATAAACTGTTTAGTGTTTCTTTATATTTAAAGAAATATTTTTATTTGTCCCAATCAGGAACATTTGCTGTGCAGACAACCAAACTTCCATTGATGAGCTGAACACCACGAAGTCCAGTCGAAAGAAAACATCTCTGCTTTTCAGCAACATCACCAGTTAAAAACTGCAGAAGAGACCTTCATCTGGTCCAGAGAATCCAGCAGAACATCACCTGCTTCTAAATAAAAGGCTCTTTGAACAGCAACTATTTTATTATTTTTAAAAAAGCTGTTTCATTTTATATTTTAACAATAAATGAACGGATCATTAAAAATGTCCACGAATCAAAGTCAAAAGACATTTGCACAAGTAGAAGCTCTCCACTTATTGTGCTCAAATTCATATTTTAGAAATGACTCTGTCCTGATAACATTAAAGGCAATTACATATTTTGATGAAATTACAAGTTTAAATGACTATAAAAAAATTATCATGAGGTTTATGTCACAGAAATCCTACTTTACAATCACACTGCAGTCATTGTTAAATTGTTTCCTGTTGTGTGGGCCGCTGAAGAGGAGGTACTGCTGGCCCGCCACCACCAGAGGGCGCCCTGCCTGGAGTGCGGGCTCCAGGCACCAGAGGGCGCCGCCGCCTCACGGGAGCAGCCTCGGTGACAGCTGTCACCCATCACCTGAGACAGCTGACGGCAATCATCCGTGGGGTATATCAGCAGGACGGCATCTCCACCTCATTGCCGAGATATCGTTTCTACCAGAGAGGTAACATATCTAAGCCTACTGAGTACACAGTATTGACTGAGCTAGTTATTGGTTACTGTTCCAACGAGAGGTGGAGGTACCTTTCCTGCCGTTCGGAGTTCTGGGTGCAAACGCGCCCCCATCTAACTGTTCTTTTTCCCTCGCCAGCAGTACCAGGTCCGACACGCGGAGGCAGTGGCCACCTGGGAGTTCGGGACTTGGTGGCTCCAGTATACCCGGGGACCTGTGGCGGAGGAAGCCGTGTGGTTCCGGTCTTACCTTGGAGAGGCGTCTCCTATCTTCGAGCCTGCCCACACGACACCTTTGTGTATTGACTTTTGTCCAATTCTGTAATTGGTTGTATTCGTTGTGCACATTCACAACAGTAAAGCGTTGTTGTTTTGACTTACTCCATTGTCCGTTCATTTGCGCCCCCTGTTGTGGGTCCGTGTTCCTACACTTTCCCAACATTTCCTTTTGCATTTATAATAAACATTTGTATTTATTTAGTGTTTGTTTTTCTGGTTGAAATGAGATATAAATAATCTACCAGACTTAAAAAATATACAGTTTCCATGTTATTTTATTTGTCTAAAAATAAATGTCTGAGGTTCCTTATGTTAAACAAGAAATTATCTAATCTGAAATAACAGGTGGTTTTAATTTACAAATGAAAGGTTTCTAAAGAACCATTTATTGATTTATTTAGCTATTTTAATAACAAGTGTTCTAAACTTTTTTTAACAGTAATCAGAAATTTTGAGGTAACAACAACAAAAAAACATTTCCAATGATTTTTGTGTGTGTGACAGGACTGCTCTATAAATGAGCAGTCCTGTCACACGTTAATGTTTTGTACAGATCAGTGGTTTCTGCACCGATCGGATTGGTCCGATCCATTTTGTACAGATCAGTGGTTTCTGCCACGAGTCTTCCGTGTTTTGGCCCGACGCGTTGTTCCTATTGGACAACATGAAGGTACGTCACAGCTCAGCGTGTCGAAAGTTGGCGCACCTCATCTCGACAGAAAGCCGGCTCTGTGTGGTATGCAGGAGATCACTTGACCGAGGGTCTATACGTTCAAATAATAATAAAAAAATATACTGTCATCGCTCTTTACTCTTACTCAGTCAGTCTCTTACAACGGTGTAGCCTAAATACACGACCTTTCCAGGAGTGCACCCAATTCATTACGCACGCTCAGACGCACGTCTCCTCCGGTGCGCACTTTTTTTGGGGGGAGGGGGGGCGACCCCACCCCCCTGTGATAAACTCATTGCCCCCTTAATATTTTTTTCTGGTGCCGGGCCTGAGTCAGAGAAGGTCAAAGTTCAGGGTGAGAAAGAACCAGAATGAGAACTAGAGAAGTGGTTCCATGGGTGGTCCCACAGAAAGGGGCGGAGCCAAGAAATAAACTTCAGGGCCGATCAGGATAAAAGTATGTGGAATCGTCCTCATCAAGTCTTTTTCTTGTCTGAAAGGAAAATCAGCTGATGGAGGCGAACACACGGCATGATGTCATGTTTCATCATCATGACACGCCGCTGCTCTCCTAGTGACGGCCACTCGGGACTGACGCCGACACGGAGCATCGTTCCGGGCGAGGAAGAGAAGAACACAATAAGATCAAACGAGCACATGTTCACTTTAAAGACGACTGCAGAGAAGGAAATGACACTTTACAGCAGGAACAGGCATGTTCGCCTCCGTGTTTCATGTTGAAGGTTGATTAAAGGCCTCGGGAGGTGTTTGCACCTCTCAGGATGCTCGCCTCTCAGGAAAATCTCATCTTTTGTTTCACTGCCTGAGAAGTTTGTATTTTGTGAAAACGTGAGCGATCAGTCGGACGAGGGTCCCTGAAGGCATCGCTGACTGAGAACTCTGATTTTAATATTCAGCCTCTGATGAGGAAACATTTTCATTTACTATATTAAAACATCAACATGTGTCCAAAGACAGCACACTGTCTGAGCAAAAAAAAACAAAAAAAACAGGAGGCTGTCAGTTCAATTCCCCAAAGACATAAAGAAAGTAAAAGGCATCAGGGGGCTGACTCTCTGCACGCCGCAGTATAAACGAACGTGTTAACACATGTGAGTTTGTGTATGTGTGACATCAATATAAAGTCATTCATACCAATCAGTCACTAATATTTTGCTGATCAGTATAGGCTTAGTCTGAAAGAAATATGTTAAGATGTTTTTTAGATATCCTACACACACACACACACACACACACACAAGCAAACTCGCATGCACAAGCACACACACACAAGCATACACACACACAAGCACACACACACACGCACAAGCACAAACACACACACGTTTCGAGTTGACTTTTTGGCCTCTTTGATCTGATTGACATATTTGAACTTTTTTATTTGGTTGACCTCTGTTTGACCTCTTTGACCTGTTTGACCTGGTTGATGTGGTTGACTTCTTTGACCTTTTGACCTCTTAGACCTTGTTGACCTGTTTGATCTGTTTGACATCTTTGACCTGTTTGATTTGGTTGACCTCTTTGATCTGGTTGACCTCGTTGATGTGCTTGATCTGTTTGACCTCTTTGACCTGTTTGACCTGGTTGATGTGGTTGACTTCTTTGACCTGGTTGACCTTTTGACCTCTTAGACCTTGTTTACCTGTTTGACCTGTTTGATCTGTTTGACATCTTTGACCTGTTTGATTTGGTTGACCTCTTTGATCTGGTTGACCTCGTTGATGTGCTTGATCTGTTTGACCTCTTTGACCTCTTTAATGTAGTTGACCTCTTTGGCCTGTTTGATCTGGTTGACATCTTTGAACTTTTTTATCTGGTTGAGCTCTTAGACCTGTTTGATCTGTTTGACCTCTTTGACCTGCTTGATTCGGTTGACCTCTTTGATCTGGTTGACCTCTTTGATGTGCTTAATCTGTCTGAGATCTTTGATGTGGTTTAACTCATTGGCCTACCCTATTTGATCAGGTTCACCTCTTTGACCTGTTTGACCTGGTTGACCTGTTTGACCTCCTTGACCTTTTGACTTGCTGGTTCTGGTTGACCTGTTCGATGTGGTTGACCTCTTTGACCTCTTTGATGTAGTTGACATCTTTGGCCTGTTTGATCTGGTTGACATCTTTGAACTTTTTTATCTGGTTGACTCTTAGACCTGTTTGATCTGTTTGACATCAAAGACCTGTTTGATTTGGTTGACCTCTTTGACCTGGTTGACCTCTTTGATGTGTTTGATCTGTTTGACCTCTTTGACCACTTAGATGTAGTTGACCTCTTTGGCCTGTTTGATCTGGTTGACGTCTTTGAACCTTTTTTATCTGGTTGACCTCTTAGATCAGTGTGATCTGGTTGACCTCTCTGACCTGTTTGATGTGGTTCTTGTGTGACCTCCTGGACCTATTGACCTCTTTGATCTGGTTCGTCTGGTTGACCTCTCTGACCTGTTTGAGCTCTTTGACCTGTTTGATCTGGTTGAACTCTTTGGCCTATTCGATCTGGTTAACCTCCTTGACCTGTAGAGTCCTTTGAGCAGTATGATCTGATTGACCTCTTTGACACACGTACACATAACTCCTAAACATAATTCTCCCTCACAACTCCTTCAAAACACAACTCCCCACACATGCACATAACTCCTAAACATAATGCACCCCACAACTCCTCAAAAACACAACCCCGCACAGACAAATAACTCCTAAACGTAATGCACCCCACAACTCCTCAAAAACACAAACTCCGCAGACACATAACTCCTAAACATAACACCCCCCACAACTCCTCCAAAACACAACTCCCGACACATACACATAACTCCTAAATGTAATGCACCCCACAACTCCTCAAAAACACAACCCCGCACAGACAAATAACTCCTAAACATGACGCCCCCACAATTCCTCCAAAACACAATCCCTGCAAGGCACATAACTCTAAATGTAATGCCCCCCACAACTTCCCCAAAACACAGCCCCCGCAAAGACACATAACTCCTAAATGCAACGCCCCCATCAACTTCGCCAAAGCACAACCTCCACCCAGACACATAACTCCTAAACGTAACACCTCCCACAACTCCTCCAAAACACAACCCCCACACAGACACATAACTCCTAAACCTAACACCTCCCACAACTCCTCCAAAACACAACCCCCACACAGACACATAACTCCTAAACCTAACACCTCCCACAACTCCTCCAAAACACAACCCCAACACAGACACATAACTCCTAAATGCAACGCCCCCATCAACTTCGCCAAAGCACAACCTCCACCCAGACACATAACTCCTAAACGTAACACCTCCCACAACTCCTCCAAAACACAAGCCCCCACACAGACACATAACTCCTAAACCTAACACCTCCCACAACTCCTCCAAAACACAACCCCCACACAGACACATAACTCCTAAACCTAACACTTCCCACAACTCCTCCGAAACACAACCCCCACACAGACACATAACTCCTAAACCTAACACCTCCCACAACTCCTCCAAAACACAACCCGCACACAGACACATAACTCCTAAACCTAACACCTCCCACAACTCCTCCAAAACACAACCCCCACACAGACACATAACTCCTAAACCTAACACCTCCCACAACTCCTCCAAAACACAAACTCCACACAGACACATAACTCCTAAACGTAACACCTCCCACAACTCCTCCAAAACACAACCCGCACACAGACACATAACTCCTAAACGTAACACCTCCCACAACTCCTCCAAAACACAACCCCCACACAGACACATAACTCCTAAACGTAACATCTCCCACAACTCCTCCAAAACACAACCCCCACACAGACACATAACTCCTAAACGTAACACCTCCCACAACTCCCCCGCACGGACACATAACTTCATCGACATTTAGATTGATTCAGGGGAACGTGTTTATTTAGTAATTTAAAACTGATTTTCAGTTTGTTAATATTTAAGCTGTCTGGCGCCCTCACGATTCTAGATGAATGATGTTTTGAAGTTTTTTCACTTAATTAAAACACATAAGGTGCTACAATCTCATGCGTTTTTCTCATGTGTAGGGGGAGATGATGGCCTAGTGGTTAAGCATTGGGCTTGAGACCAGAGGCTCCTCGGTTCAAATCCCAGCCCAACCACAAAATCACTAAGGGCCCTTGGGCAAGGTCCTTAATCCCCTAGTTGCTCCCGGTGTGTAGTGGGCGCCTTGCATGGCAGCACCCTGACATCGGGGTGAATGTGAGGCATTAGTGTGTAAAGCACTTTGAGCGTCTGATGCAGATGGAAAAACGCTATATAAATGCAGTCCATTTACCATTTATTTACCATAAAGTGTTTATTTTAAAATGGAACATATTAAAGAACAAGTCCACAAGAACAACAAAGATAATTAATCACAGACAAAGTGAAAGAATCTGGTTTTACAGGTTGAGTGGACTCAAACACGTTAATAATCTGATTTTGTTGGTAACATTTAACAAAGCGTGAGATGTTTTGAACGTGAGACCAGACTGGACAATTCCATTGCAACCTGATCTCACAAGCACAGCAAGCCGGTGAAGTGAATCCAACGTGACATAAAACCATCACTTTAAAAAACAGCTTATTTTAAACCATCCTACGATTTCTTCGCTCAAAAACAATCAAAAACCTGAAAAAATGCAATGTTGTGCAAACAGCACGAGGAATTACTGGCTGTTTCTGAAATGTGCAAGTCATGAGGTCAAAGGTGACACTAAGATTTTATTGGCTGCAGTGACGCAGACTAATCACTTGTTCATCAGGAACTGTGAAGCAGCGCCACCACTCAGGGGAAGAGGAAGTGAGTCCTTCCAAAATCAGTAAGCTTGTCATGGCAGCAGGTACACGACAACCCCATCACGCTAATAATAGCCCCATTAAAACAAAACCACAATCCTATTAAGACTGTGCGGTAATTATTTCTGCTGGCTGCTCTGACATGTGCCTCACACCATCGCAGAATTCATTCCCACCGAAATGACGCCTGACAGCCGGTGTTCTCGCCTCTTCTCCGAGGTAAAAATAAGGAGTGTGTGATTTTTATTGAATTTTTTTTTCCTTTCACAGTCTGAATAATGAGAAATGAAGATGTTTGCGTGGTCTCTTCTGGATCTGCTAATTGAGCTGTTTTAGGTTGAAAATACGCCTGTCATCAGATTTTTATTACATTTCTGATTTTAGTCCAAAGTCAAACATCTAGTCACCGTGTGGACCCAACAAAATCTATCTGTTTGACTTGCAGGTTACCAACGATTTGAGTGAATAATTTTCACATATCAAAGAGTTTCACGGTCACACCAGAACCCAGAACAAAAGAAAATTAGTCTCACAGTCACACCAGGACCCATAACCATAGAAACAAGCCTCACAGTCACACCAGGACCCAAATCAGGACCCAAAACAGCAGAAACAAGTCTCACGGTCACACCAGGACCCATGACAAAAGAAAATGAGTCTCGTGGTCACACCAGGACCCAAAACAGCAGAAACAAGTCTCACAGTCACACCAGGACCTAGGACAAAAGAAAACGAGTCTTGTGGTCACACCAGGACCCATAAACAAGTGTCACGGTCACACCAGGAACCAAATCAGGACCCACAACAGCAGAAACAAGTCTCACTGTCACACCAGGACCCTGGACCGTAGAAACAAGTCTCACTGTCACACTGGGACCCGAAACAGGACCCAGAACAGCAGAAAAAGGTCTCACAGTCACACAGGGATTCAGAATAGCAGAAAGGTTCAAGGTTCAAGGAACTTTATTGTCATACCAACTCACATTTCCATGTTAGCGGTACGAAATTTGTACTCAGGTCCCAGTTATTTAAAAACATAAATAATAATTACATATAACCTATTAAAATGAATCAAAATAGTAACCAATATTACAACATTTAATACCAAATATAGATGCATAAGTATGATATTGCACTGGGAATTAATAAAACCAATATTGCACATATATTGCACACAGGACGTTTTTGCATATGGACAATTAAAGTGGTTTAGTGCAGTCTATATATGATGATGTAAATTCTTATGGCGCGCAGCTCAAGTTCAACAGCCTTACAGCCTCAGGGAAGAAGCTGTTTCTGAGCCTAGTAGTTCTACTCTGAATGCTCCTGACCTGCCTGCCTGAGGGAAGGAGCTGAAACAGACTGTGTGCAGGATGGGAGGAGTCCCTCAGAATGCGGAGAGCCCTTCCCCTGCACCGTAATAAGTAGAGATCCGAGGTGGTGGGAAGGCTGCCCCCTACAATCCTCTGTGCAGCCTTTACCACCCTCTGCAGAGCCCCCCTCTCAACAGCTGTGCAGCTGCTGTGCCACACAGTAATACAGGTGCAGAGGATGCTCTCCACTGCACAGTGATAGAAGCTCCTCAGAATGGAGCTCCCAAGTCCAGCTCTCCGCAGTTTCCTAAGGAAATAGAGGCGTTGATGGGTTTTCCTGACCAAACAGGAGGTATTGGCACCCCAGGTGAGATCACTAGATATGTGCACACCCAGGTACCTAAAGCTGGAGACCACTTCCACAGCTGCTCCTCCAATATACAAGGGAGAAGGAGGGCCCTTGTTCCTCCTAAAATCCACTACCATTTCCTTGGTTTTCTTCACATTGATGCAGAGATTGTTATCTCTGTACCACTGCACCAGATGTTCCACCTCCTCTCTGTATATGGACTCATCATCGTCCTTGATGCGTCCCACTACTGCTGTGTCGTCCACAAACTTCACTATATGACAGCTAGGATGTCTTGCTGAGCAAACATATGTTAGCAGAGTGAACAGAAGAGAACTCAGCACACAGCCCTGAGGTGAGCCAGTGCTGAGGGTGATGGAAGAGGAGATGGTATTGTGTATCCTTACAGTCTGTGGACGGTTGGTCAGGAAGTCCAAAACTCAGTTCCCCAGTGTGGAGCTCAGACCAAGGGAGCAGAGCTTCTGCACCAGGGTCTGTGGGATGATGGTGTTAAAAGCGGAGGAAAAGTCCAAAAAGAGCAGGCGGACATATGAATTCCTGTTCTCCAAATGGGTGAGGGCTGAATGAATCAATGATGAAATGGCATCATCAGTGGAGCAGTTCCTCTTGTAGGCATACTGGTGAGGATCTACAGGGACATCAATGGAGTTTTTGATATGGGTCATGACCAACCTCTTGAAGCACTTCATAACTACCGGAGTTAAAGCTATAGGTCGGTAGTTATTCAGGCTTCTCCCTGTAGAACACTTGGGGACGGGGACAATTGTGGCAGTCTTTAAACAGATGGGGACAGCTGCCAAAGTCAGTGATGTGTTAAAAATGTCTGTCAGCACCTCAGACAGCTGGTATGCACAGTTCCTCAATACCCACCCCGGAATATTGTCAGGACCTGCAGCTTTCCGGGGGTTAATCCTCTGGAGGGTCTTCCTTACATCTGCTGTGGTCACACTGAGGGGCGTATCATCAGGAAGTGGTGTGAGTCTGGTGCTGGGGCACATGTCCAAGTCCTCAAAATGGGCAAAGAACCTGTTAAGTGCATCTGGCAGAGAGGGGTCCAATGGGCACTGTGCATTCCTAATATTATAATCTGTGATGCACTTTATCCCCTGCCACATGCGCCGGGGGTCATTGGTAGCAAAATGACCCTGGAGTTTCTGAGCATATGTGGCCTTAGCCCTCATAATGCCGGCCTTCAGCTCCTTCCTTGCCTCTGCGAGTGCTGATGCCTCACCTGCCCTGAACACAGCATCCCTAGTTTTCAGCAGAGCTCTCACCTCAGCATTCAGCAGGGTTTCTGGTTTGGGTAGCAGGTTACTTCTGGTGGAAGTGATGTCATCAATGCATTTGGAGATGAAGCTGAGAACAGAGGAGGTGTATTCCTCCAGATTCACCTCTCCCTCACACATAGCTGCCTCCCTGAAGACCTGCCAGTCTGTGCATTGAAAGCAGTCCTGGAGCATAGAAGCTGCGTCTTTGGGCCACACAGTGACTGTCCTCTTTATTGGCCTATACCGCCTCAACAGCGGGTGATACACTGGTGCCAACAGGATGGAGATGTGGTCGGAGGAGCCAAGATGGGGGCGGGGTAGAGCTCTATACGCTCCACCACCAAGTGTTGTCTCCCCGTGTGGGAAAGGTGACATGCTGATAAAAACTAGGCAGCGTGTCCGTCAGTTTCACGTGATTAAAGTCCCCTGCAACCACGTAAAACGCCTCCGGGTGCTTTGTTTGCAGCGAGCTGATGATGTCATGTAGCTCCTTCAATGATGTCCTTCAAGACATCATTATTTAATGATATGGTAAATGGACTTCATTTAGCGCTTTTCCATCTATATCAGAAGTTCAAAGTGCTTTACAATGATGCCTCAAATTCACGCAGACACACTCCCATGTTAGGGTGCTGCCATGCAAGATGCTCACTACATACCAGGAGCAACTTGGGGATTAAGGATTGTCTGGCCAGACTGGGGTTTGAACGGAGGATCCTCTGGTCTGAAGCCCAACGCTTAACCATGAGACCATCACCTCCCCATCATAGATATCATAGATCCATAGACCATCACTGATATTTTCTATGATATATGTTGGTAGAATTCAAAGCAGAAAACAACATCTCCAAATATTATTTTAGCCATTGTTTGTTTGTTGAAAGATTTATAGAAAAACATCTGATTTCCATGAAATCCGGCCTGGAGTAAAGGGGCACAGCCAGGTCATTTTAAAGTGATTGTAGGTTTTGGGGTGAATAGATGTCAGAGTTATAAATAGTGTCCATTCATTTCCTCAATTTACAGCCACAATTCTTCTTCTGTCAGCTGCTCCCATTAGGGGGCGCAACAACAGGTCATCTGTTTCCATCTCACCCTGTCCTCTGTGTCTTCCTCTGTCTCACCAACCTGTCCTCTAGGGTGGCCAGATGTCCTCCTTTTTGCCACAAACTGAGATGGTTTCCGGCGTTGTTTTTGACAGTCCGGCCTCAGTTTTGAAATGCCTGTTTTAAAAATGGATGTTTCAAACGTACACATTTGGAGTCCTTAATCCAAAGACGTGGAATGAGGTAGACCGAGTTTCAGTTTTTCCTCATGAGGCCTTGAGGGAGGATGGTGCTGAATGCTGAACGATAATCCACGAAGAGAAGACGGGCGTAGTTACCCTGTTGGTCCAGGTGGGTGAGCATGGTGTGAAGGGCAGAGGCCACGGCATCCTCTGCTGACCTGTTGTTCAAAATAAGATGTGAAAGTTCAGCTACCTTTAGCCAGAACGCACATGGGAGACTTGAGCCTAGATTTGCTCTGTTTGTTCTGTTCCACTATGACTGGAGACCTCCAATCACAGCCAGAGAAACCTATAACTCCTTCTGGGTTGTCTGAGAGTGTTGGTGGCTTCCCTCATGAGTCTCCTTCTTGTGCACAGTCACTCATTTTTCTCCAGATTTAACTCACAGTAACCGACTGTCTGCCTTTTTTAAATGTTCGTGTATTCATTCCCAACTGTTTAAAGAAAACTGTCTGTAAAACTGATTATTTCCTGTAAATTCATCAAAGTGTGTCGTCTGTAGTTGTGTCACATGTACAGTTTTTGTTTTGTAAATTTTTACTTCACTTTGTGAAAAGTTTTTTGTTGTTCAGTGACTCTGTACATTTTGTTAGAAAATGGGTTCCGTTGAGTTTCTTTCTGACTCTATTCCACACCCTGACCAGGACAGTATGGTTTTAGTCCCAGAACTTGTTCTTTGTCATCTTACCTCTGCAGCTAAAAAAATAAAACCCACTTGATTTTTGCCCGAGTTGAACCTGATGTGAATGTTGAAGCAGCTTTTCTGAGTGTCGCTGTGGTCTTGAACTCGAACCCTTCGGCGGAGTTTATCTGGACTTTAACGTTAATCGATGGAGCAGAGCTGATGGTCCGATCCTTCGGCTGCAGCTTGATGGACTCTGTGCAGCTGGTTAACATGCACGGCTGAACGCCACCCGCCACCCTGACTGGTGCGATCTGTCAATCGAGGAATTAGCCCATCAGCTGGGCTTCCCTGGATTGGCTTAAAGACTACCCCCCCACCGCCGCCCTTGCCAAACACAGAGATTGACAAGAGGATTAGAAGTAGAGCTCCGACCCTGAAGCCCCCCAGGCCTCTGAGAAAAACTCTCCCGTTTAAGATTGACAGGTGAGACAAACGAAACATTATGATGCTAAATGGCCCGTTGTTTCTGACTGTGTCATTAACTCTGCTCCAATCAGAATCTGGCGGTCAGTTCAGCAGAGAGTTAGCCATCAGTGACATCAGAAAGTGAAACCACATCACTGCTCCGCCGACAGACCCACAGTGCAGTGCCACTTGTTAATGCGCAAATCTCATTAGTACACAAACCTTGTTAATGCGCAAACCTCATGAGTGCACAAATCTCATTAGTACAGAAACCTCGTTAGTGCGCAAACCTCGTTTGTGAACAAACCTCATGAGTGCGCAAACCTCATTAGTGCACAAACCTTGTTAATGCGCAAACCTTGTGAGTGCACAAACCTCGTGAGTGCATAAACCTTGCTAGTGCACAAACCTTGTTAATGCGCAAACCTCATGAGTGCACAAACCTCATTAGTACACAAACCATGTTAATGCTCAAACCTCGTGAGTGCACAAACCTTGTTAGTGCACAACCCTTGTTAATGCATAAACCTCGCAAGTGCACAAATCTCATAAGCACACAAACCTTGTTAGTGCACAATCCTCGTTAGTGCACAAACCTCCTTAGTGAACAAACCTCATTAGTACACAAACCTCATTTGTGCGCAAACCTCATTAGTGAACAAACCTTGTTAGTGAACCAACCTCATTAGTACACAAACCTCGTTAGTGAACAAACCCAATTAGTACACAAACCTCGTTAGTGAACAAACTTCATTAGTACACAAACCTCGTTAGTGCGCAAACCTAGTTCGTGAACAAACCTCATTAGCACACAAACCTCATTCATACACAAACCTCATTAGTGAACAAACCTCATTAGTACACAAACCTTGTTAGTACGCAAACCTCATAAGTGTGCAAACCTCATTCATGCACAACCTTTGTTCTTGAACAAACCTTGTTTATGAACAAATCTCATTACTACACTAACCTCGTCAGTAAATAAACCTCATTCGTGTACATTCAGCCTGGATTACATCTGTTAGTGAGTAAGGTTACAGGTTTACAGGTTTACATGGCCACGCCCCTTCACTCATGAACTAGAATGCCACCCTGAGAGACAATCTAAACCTCCACTGAGGACCAGTCGGACATCACCATCAACTCTTTATGATGTCACAGAGTAAAAATGTCCATTCCTGTGGGAGGTTTATCTGTCAACACTGAAATATACTGAGGCCCCTCAGTGTTGTCCAGGACAATAGGCAGGGTCTCTGACTGAGGTGACCAGGATAATGTGATAGTTTTTGGACTGTGATCTCCTGGCAAGTTTTCAGACCCATTTAAATGCGAACGTAATGCCAGATACCCTGCAGCCAAATCCTGCAGTCAGCACAGTGATGGTTGACCCACATGTCAATGAGCTGGAGCCTGGACAGACCCAACCTCCCAGTACTCGGACTTTGATCTGATTCCTGACGGTGTCATGGGGAGGATGTTTTTAGACCAGCTCCAAGGATCTGATTGAGGGGAGGTGATGGTCTACTGGTTAAGCTGTTGGGCTTGAGACCACCAGATCCTTGGTTCAAACCCCAGCCTGACCGGAAAATCACTAAGGGCCCTTGGGCAAGGTCCTTAATCCCCTAGTTGTTCCCAGTGTGTAGTGAGCGCCTTGTGTGGCAGCACCCTGACATCGGGGTGAATGTGAGGCATTATTGTAAAGTGCTTTGAGCGTTTGATGCAGATGGGAAAGCGCTATATAAATAAAGTCCTTTTATCTGAGTTCTGTCAGGAATCAAACCTGTGAACTTTTTACAACAGTGCTCACACCAAACTGAACAAAGAAACAAACACACAAACAAAGTAACTAACTAACTAACAACAGTGCCGCACAAAGCTTCCTGTTGCTCAGGTCCTGAGCCACTGGTTTGAATCCACAGAAACGTTGGAACCCGCTTTCGACTCCTCAACACACCATCTGACATTCGTTGATCGTGTTTGAAGGAAGTCCAGGAGGCGACTTAGGACTCAACCACCTGGGTACAAAAAACTACAAAAACTGGAAAAAAAAAAAAAAAAAGTAGACTGCTGTATCCAGATACTGGAGGTTGATCCGTTTTAGAGGTCAAGTCAAGTTTGGTTCCACACGTGTCAGCATCCACCACACCGTGGAACCTGGCAACTCCTTAAAGTCAGGGTTACCGTTCAGACTGAGCTGTCCACATCCATCCATCGATGCAGTCACCCAGCCTGACTGTGAAAAACATGGATCAGTGTCCCTGACCTCTAACGGAAACACGTGACACAGAGCCACATAAACTGAAGAAGACCGTCTGTGGATGTCTGCACATTCACTGATTCAATTAAAGATATTGAATATTCTGTTTGCTCTCTGTGCTGCTACGAGCTGCATCAGTGCTCTGATTTCTCATGTTTTTTGAACTCGCCGCTCCAGTAATCATGGACTGTTTTAAAGACCTACAGACTTCATGACTCATCTCACATTAGGCTGTTTTCACTTGATAACTTGTTTCAGAACTCGTGTTCCACCTGTTATGGTGTTTTTTTTTTTCTTCTTCTTCTTATTTGTAAATCTACATTTAGTTTATTAGCTGTTGGAGGTCACAAATATAACTCGCTTGAACAACTGATTCTCTGCTCTGCCCACCATGCTACATATTACCAAGGTCAGAATTATAAAAATCAGTCGTATTACTTTGTCACTGTATATAGGCCCCCTGGCCCATACTCTGAATTCTTAAATGAATTTGGTAAATTCATCTCTAACTTGTCAACTAGTGCAAATAACATTCTGATTATTGGTGACTTTAACATTCATATAAATAAGCCTTCTGATCCCCTCTGCAAATCATTTATGGAAATTTTGGATGCATTAGGATTCCAGCAATGCATTCAGGACTTGATGCACATTAGTGGAAATACCCTGGATTTGGTTCTCACATGTGGTATTGCTGTCAGGAATATTGACATCATGCCTCTTGCATCGGTGGTCTCTGATCACTCACTTATTAGGTTTACAGTTTTGCTGCCCTGTTTAGTGGAACAACAACCTTATTTATCACTGCGGTGACATATTAGCTCTTCAACTACAACTGAACTCGAAGCTAGACTGCCTGATAACTTCACATTTGGCAAATGCCCAATCAGTAGACAGTCTTGTGGATAGTTTAAACTCGCTGCTCAAAACTACACTTGACATGATTGCACCACCTTTGTTAAAACCACGCCCCCCACCCCACCCCAAAAAACCCAGTCACCTTGGTTCAGTGATTACTTGGATGACCTCAAGCATAAGGGTAGAGGTCTAGAATGGAAATGGCATAGTTCAAAATTAGAAGTATTCCACCTCGTGTGGCCTGATGATATCTTAGACTATAAGCATGCACTACTGGCTACAAAGCGGACCTATTACTCTGATTTGATCAATAAAAACAAGCACAACTCAAAGTTCTTGTTTGAGGTTAGTCACTCTCATTTTACAACACAAGATTTCTTGGATTACTTCAAGAAGAAAATAAAAGACATTAGGTTAAACATATCCCAGCATGCCTTAACCCAGCCACTACACCCTGCTATTGAGGTGGGTGCCATTGCTGAGGTATTACCTAGATTAACAGAATTTGATAGTATCTCACTAGGCGTGCTGACGAAACTTGTAACATCTACAAAAAGCACAACCTGGTTATTTATCCTATACCTACAAAACTGTTTAAGGGCCTGTGGCCCACTCTTGGGGTGACTGTGCTAGAAAACATTAATCTCTCATTAACTTCTGGATCTGTTCCTAAATGCTTCAGATCTGCAGTGATTAAAGCATTACTTAAAAGAAATCTAATCTTGACCCTCGTGCATTGAAAAACTATAGGCCAATATCAAATCTATCATTTTGCTCTAAAATTCTGGAAAAAGTGGTTTCACAGCAGCTCGTGGACCACCTTACTGGGAATCTCTTTTAACAAATATCACTCACAGAGACAACTTGCACTAAAGTGGTGAATGATCTTCTGATTGCAATGGATTCAGACACCACTATGGTTCTGGTCCTGTTGGATCTCAGTGCTGCGTTTGATACCGTGGATCATCATATTCTACTCGTTAGGCTGGAGAATCATTTTGGGATTACTGGGAGTGCCGTTGCTTGGTTGATGTCATACCTGACCAGTCGTTCTCACTGTGTTTTGTACAGTAACTCTACCTCTAACCTTAGTGACATGAAATTTGGGTTCCATAGGGGTCCGTCTTAGGCCCCCTGCTTTTCTTCCTTTATATAGCACCCCTTGGTCACATATTGCGGCGTTTTGGGATTACCTTTCACTGCTATGCTGATGATACTCAGTTATACATGCCGATAACTGCTGGTAATTTCATCCACATAAAATCGTTAGAAGATTGCCTTGGATCAGTGAGAAGCTGGATGTCTAGTAACTTCCTACTTTTAAACTCTGATAACACTGAAATGATGGTTCTTGGTCCAATGAGACATCAGCATAAATTTGACCAGTTAACGCTTACCCTAGGCTTGTGTGTCATACATCACACTGACAAAGTAAGGAGCCTTGGGGTAATCTTTGGTGCTCCGGCCAGAGTTTTGACAGGAAGGAGAAAGTTTGACCACATTACACCCATTTTGTCATCTCTTCACTGGCTTCCTGTACCAGTGAGATCAGATTTTAAGGTTCTGCTACTAGCCTATAAAATTGGTCACAGCCTGGCACCTCCCTACTGAGCCGATCTAATTAAACCCTACGTACCGACCTGGGCTCTGCATTCTCAGGGTGCAGGATTTCTTTGTGTCCTTTGGGTGAATAAAAAGTCTGCGGGTTACAGAGCTTTCTCTTATCGTGCCCCTGTTCTGTGGAATGATCTCCCTGCGGCAATAAAACAGTCAGATTCTGTAGAGACTTTCAAGTCCAGACTTAAAACGCACTTATTTTCCCTTTCTTATGGCTAGCATAATGGCATAGTATATTACTATGCTTTTTACTCTTTTAAATTCATTTTATTAGTTAACAGAGCGGGCCGCAGCCTCAACTTTATCTAAATTCTCCTCAAATCATCAGAGGGAGTTTTTTTCTTACCACTGTTGCCTGTGTGCTTGCTCTGGGGGTTGGTAAAGTTAGACCTTACTTGTGTGAAGCGCCTTGAGGCAACTTTGATGTGATTTGGCGCTATATACATAAAAATAAATTAAAAATTGAAATTAAATTGAAATTGAATTGACAGTTAATTGTGTTTCTCATTTTAAGAATTTGATCCGTGGTCCCAACCAAAGAAACAAAAGACAGAAAACACATAGTCTTGCATGTTTTTATTTGTTTGATTCCCGTTCAGAACTTTATATTTCTAAATGGAAAAAAAACACGCAGACAGCAGCCATGTGGGTGCACACTGTCCTCACATTGGCCAGAAGTGCTGCCTTCATAGTCTGGGTTTGAACTTTAAGTCTGGTTTATTGTGGCAAGATTTATATCTGTGTACTACAGAAACCTTTTTGAGTGTGTTTGTTTTCACATGATGTCAAGTTATTAAAGTTCAAACATTGTGGCACCTTTTCCTGTGGCAGACTGAGCAAATACAGAACATCCTGAAAGTATTCACATTTTATGTTACAGCCTTATTCTAAAATGGAGTCAATTCATTTTTTCCATGAAAACTCACAACACCCCATAATGACAACATGAAAAAAGTTTGTTTTTGAAATTTTTGACAATTTATTAAAAATAATGAACTAGGAAATCATGGGTACATAAATATTCACAGCCTTTGCTCAACACTTTGTTGATGCACCTTTGGCAACAATTCCAGCCTCAAGTCTTCTTGATACCACAAGCTTGGTGCACCTATCTTTGGACAGTTTGATTAATTCCTCTCTGCAGCATCTCTCAAGCTCCATCAGGTTGGATGGGGAGCGTCGGTGCACAGCCATTTTCAGATCTCTCCAGAGATGTTCAACCGGATTCAGGCCTGGGCTCTGGCTGGACCACTCAAAGACATTCACAGAGTCGTCCTGAAGCCATTCCTTTGATATCTTGGCTGTGTGCTTAGGGTTATGATCCTGCTAAAAGATGAACTGTCGCCCCAGTCTGAGGTCAAGAGCGCTCTGGAACAGGTTTTCATCCAGGATGTCTCTGTACATTGCTGCATTCATCTTTCCCTCAATCCTGACTCGTCTCCCAGTTCCTGCTGCTGAAAAACATCCCCACAGCATGATGCTGCCACCACCATGCTTCACTGTAGGGATGGTGCCTGGTTTCCTCTCTGCCAAAGAGCAGAGATGGTTGTCCTTCTGGAAGGATTTCCTCTCTCCACAGAGGAATGCTGGAGCTCTGACAGAGTGACCAGAGTGAGTCACCTCCCTGACTAAGGCCCTTCTTAACCGATCGCCCAGTTTAGACGGGCAGCCAGCTCTAGGAAAAGTCCTGGTGGATCTGAACTTCTTCCATTTACGGATGATGGAGGCCACTGTGCTCATTGGGACCTTCACAGTAAACTCACCAGTGTTAAATTAACACTGCCAGTGTACATATGGCCCCACTCTAGTCAGAGTGGGGCCATATGTACACTGGCAGTGTTAATTTAATACTGTCACTGTTAGTTTTACACTGGTGATTTTACTGTGTTCAAAGCAGCAGAAATGTTTCTGTACCCTTCCCCAGATTTGTGCCTCCAGACAATCCTGTCTCAAAGGTCTACAGACAATTCCTTTGACTTCATGATTGGTTTGTGCTCTGACTGTCAACTGTGGGACCTTATATGTAGACAGGTGTGCGTCTTTCCAAATCATGCCCAATAAACTGAATTTACCCCAGGTGGACTCCAATTAAGCGACAGAAAAATCTCAAGGATGATCAGTGGATCAGTGTGTTTCTTATTTTATTTTTAATAAATTTGCAAAAATCTAAAAAAAAAACTTTTCACATTGTCATTAAGGGGTACTGTATGTAGAATATTGAAGGGAAAAATTAATATCATCCATTTTGGAAAAAGGCTGTAACATAACAAAATGTGGAAAAAGTGAAGCACTGTGAATATTTTCCGGATGTACTGTATACATAGTTTTGGACATTCTAAAACTGGACTTTGGAGAAGATGTCTTTTTCACTGAACAACTCAAAATGGGATGATAATGACCTGATTGCCTTGGAGAAGAAGAAACACTCAACATGTGCTGAAACAGTCCTTCAGACTAATCAGAGATAAATACACGGCTGAAATTGGACTTGTGTTTTTGTTGTATTTGGTCCAGCAGGACGGACAGAATCCAGTGTCTTCCTGCGCGTTATGGTTGTGTTCATTATCTGCAGTTTTTAATATAAAAAGCAGAAACCACCTGCAGGACATGTCGACTGAAATAATAAAGCATCAGATTCTATTTTGTCTCATTTCTCCTAAAATCATGACAAAGACTTAAAGCAGAACCGAAAGTGTCTTTTTAATGTTAACTGTTCTGTATTAAATGTAGTTTAGTTTAGTTTTCTTCATGCCAAAAATTCTGAACCCTCCAGTCAAAATGAAAGAGGTCACCTTTGTTGGGAAAGTGTAGGAACACGGACCCACAACAGGGGGCGCAAATGAACGGACAATGGAGAAAGTCAAATCACAAAGTTTTACTGTTGTGAATCCACACAACAAACACAACAGATTACAAATACAGCAGTAACCGAATTCCAAAGGTGTCGTGTGGGCAGGCTCGACGATAGGAGACGTCTGTCCGAGTCGAACCGGAACCACCCGATTTCCTCTGCCACCGAACCCCGGGGATACTGGAGCCGCCAAGTCCCGAACCCCAGGTGGCCACTGCCTCCGCTCGTCGGATCCGGTACTGCTGGCAAGGAACAGAAACAGTCAGGTGTGGGTGCGGCTGCACCCAGCAACACACAGGGTGGAAACACCACCTCCACCTCTTGTCAGGAAAATACAGGTGAGTGCAGGAATTTGAGTACTTATCCAAAATACAGTCTCCTGCTGTCTTTTCTCTTTCTGTGTAAAGGCAAAAAGTATTTAATGGTCAAAAGATGATCTGTTTGGCTGGATACGTTACCTCCTTGGTAGAGCGATATCTCGGCAATGAGGTGGAGATGCCGTCCTGCTGATATACCTCCCTGTTGATTGATATCAGCTGTCTCGTCTCAGGTGATGGGTGACAGCTGTCACCCTGGCTGCTCCTGTGAGGCGGCAGCGCCCTCTGGTGCCTGGAGCCCGCACTCCAGACAGGGCGCCCTCTGGTGGTGGTGGGCCAGCAGTACCTCCTCTTCAGCGGCCCACACAACAACCTTGTGTTTTCCTGAAAATATCAGACATGATGATTAAACCTCGGTTCACCTCTGTTCACGCTTAAAATTCAACTAAACCAACGGCCTGCCATTTAAATTCAGGTAATTAGCTGCCCAAAATGCGCATCTCAAAAACTGGGCCAACATCTATTAAGACTTTTTTGACGGTTCAATGACTGAATTATTCATTTTTTTGTTGGGGGCACATTATTTATTTATTAATCAGGCTTAAATTTGGGTTCAGATCAAATTATTGGGCTGTTTTCTGACACATTTGCTACCTGGTTTTGAACTTTTTAAAATTCTCTGCTACATTAATGAGACACTGTAAGGTTCATTATTTGTTCTATTGATTTTTTGCAAATGGTGTTTCCCCAAAATATCAGCCACCCATTACAGCCCATGAATAATAGATGACAGACAAGCTGTCTGGAGACAAAGGCCTGAAAGTCCTTCCTGATCTCACTTTGGGTCCAAACGATAGCATTCTGGATGATTCTGGATCAAATAAAAGGAATCATCTGACTTATTACTGTGCTAATACATTTAATAACCACTATAAGAATTTTAGCACTTTAAGTTAAAAAAAAAAAATACAATAAAATACAGGGCACAATCATAAAAGATGAAAATATAATGTCCAGAACACAATTTCAAATTCTAACACCAAACATAAACATATCACACAAACCAACAAATGTAGTTAAAACGAGGCAAAAGCATAAAGTAATCGTAAGAAACAGAAGAGAAATATATTACTGTTATTGTTGTATTTCTGGTTCAGTAATCTCCAGGCTGAGGTCATATTTGTTGGAATGACTGCAGTACATTGTTTTCAACAATGTTGTATCTGAACTTGCCTCTGTTAAGTATGGTGTCCCTCAGGGTTTGGTTCTTGGTCTTTTGTTATTTTTCCTGTATGTAGTTCCATTGAGGAAGATCATACATAGCTTTGAGCTAAATGTTCGCTGGTATGCTGATGATTTGCAGTTGTATCTGCCTGCTAACATTGCTATTATGAGAAAACTAAGAGCCCCTTCACACATAGTACAAATAAGTACAAATCAGGGCGAATCACAGCAAAAACAGCTCGTATGAGCAAATCATGAAAACATCGAGCCAATGGGCAGGCATGAATGAACCACCACAGCGGGAACACAGTGCAAGGGGTTGGAAAGGTTAGACTTTACTTGTATGAAGTGCCTTGAGGCAACTTTGTTGTGATTTGGCACTATATAAATGAAATAAATTGAAATTGAGCAGCCGGAGCATGTTTAACCACATCATGCAGCTGCTGTGAAAACAAAATACATGCCACCCATGGGATTCAAACCTGCAATTTACAAAAGCTCTGATTGCCAACCAGCAACTTTACCACTGCACTACCATCGCTGCAGAAAAATGCCTGAAATCAACAAGGACATAAATTTATTTTTTTTTTTTAAAAGAGAAAAAACTGCCATGATAACTAACTAAATGGCATTTGTTACGGTGTATTTCTGCTGATACATGACTGAAAGTGACGTATTTGTCACACTGTTTTGTCATATAGTCCTGTGGCGCGCCGCTCACAGAACACACATTTCCTGTCAGATAGACGCGACATTCAGATTGCCTGCTGCGGGTCCATTTCATCCTATCAATGTGCACACTCTCCAGCCCATCGCAAAAGTGACATATGTTTTTATGTATTTCCATGTGAGTACAGCAAGCACACACACACACACACGCATGTATGTGTCCTGCAGCTGTGACGTCCAGGACCAGAGATGTCAACACAGCCAGCCACGCCCCCTGTCCATGCAGCACACAGATCAGATCACTCTGTGATCAGATGAGAGGCACCTCGCCTGCAGGGGGAGCACACGAAACATATGCACGACACTCTGGCACGCCACATGTATTCGGAAACTCTACAATCGTGGGGGCACTTAGACAAATTCCACAGCCAGCTTGAAAGTGATCGTCTGCTGACTGTTGTCGTGCTAACAGTACAAATGGCCACACATTTTCTAAGTGCCAGGAGAGCGGTGTTAAGGCCCCCTGACACTTGCACGACTTTGATCCACATACTTGCACGCACATTGTCGTGATGATCCCACCCGCTTTGTTCCACTGGATGCCACACATTGTGTGCTGGGCGCTGTGTATATAAAATAATTATTTCGTGCTGATTAATCATTTTCTCTGTGAGTTGTCTGTTGAAAATGGCTCTAAACGCTTCCTGAATCACAGAGGACCGCTCCAGCCGCAGCTGTTGTCGTGTGCTGAACGACGTGGCAAAAGCATTTGGAGCTGTCAAAAAAGGTAATTATTTGTCATGTTTACATTGTCATGGCTTGATTAAACAGTTGCATGTTCTTTCCTTCTTGTGTGCAGCTATAAAAGTATGTTTGTGACAGATTTAACATCTCGTTATAGTTGTTCAAACAAACTGTGCTGTGATGCTGTGCACTGACGCAACCACTCACACTGTTCACTTCTTCTTTACTTAACTTGACGAGCTACAGATCGTGTTGGCGAGTAGATCGCGCAATGTTGCATGACATTTATGCGTGAAAGATTTTTTTGGAACATTTTAAAATTTTCTTTGTGCAATTGCATGCATCGACGCCCCTCTCACGTTCAGTCTGCAACCGTTAAAGATGAGTTTACTGTCCTGCACGACACAGGGTGTGCAAGTGCGTGAATCAAAGTCATGCAAGTGTCAGGGGGCCTTTAGATGTTCATGTGTGTCACCTGGAATTTGGCCAACACCTGCCATGAGAGGGTTTGATGCGCTCTCACAGGGCACGCTCTGTCTTTCAGCTGCTGGTATGCACAAATAGTTGTAGCAACAGGTGAATGGGGCATTGGAGGCAGCTCTGATTTTGCACGTATTGCATACAATTCCTGCTTCATGCGCAATTCAACCACATTCGTATGATCTGTGAAGGGGCCCTGAAGGTCGGTCTGGTTGCAGTGAAGAGTTGGATGTCAACTAACTTTCTACTTCTCAACTCAAAAAAGACGAAGTTATTGGTCATTGGGTCATTGGTCATTAGCTAACAGGGTCAGCCACCTGACACAGTGAGGTGGACGGATGTCAGAACCCACACACTGCCTCTTCTTCTTTCTTTAGGTGAGATGTTCTTGACATAAACAATCATCTGAATCTTAAATAATCATTTGAATAATAAAGACTCCCAGTTTCTTCCTTATCTCTAAGAATCCTGTCTGCAAATATTCCATCAAAATAAAATGACAGTTTGCGGAAAACATTTATATCATTTTGCCAAATGTGAAAAAGAAAAAAAAAATGTTGAAGAAACTATAAAATTATGTTGTTACTATTTTGTATCTTTACATTCCCGTTTTTTTGTTTGTTTTTTTTTTTTTTGTGGTTAGAATGTATGAAGAAAATAAATATTCCGGTTTGTAGGAACTTTATTTTGGATGATGAAGATGCTCCGTGACCTCTGGCTGCTGCAGCAAAGTGAAAGACTTACATCAGAAACCGGCAAAGTCCAGAGAAACCCACAGCTGCTCCTCTGCATAATTTAAGAGAAAACACAACACTTTCCAAAGTGCAAGAAGAAATGTATTCACTTTAATCAGATTAAAGACATCAAGAGGTCACAGAATGAAGTAGTGAGACTGATCAATAAAGAACATCAACCACAAAACTGTTACCGAAAACTGTAATACTGCTAAAGTTATTACTGAAAACTGTTAGAATTATCACCAAAAACTGTAATACTGATAGAATTATGACAGGAAAAATTGTAATATTCTCAGAATTATCACTGAAAACTGTAATACTGTCAGAATTATCACTGCAAACTGCAATACTTTTTGGGGTTTGGTCTGGGTGTAGGTTATTGTGTTTGAATCTGCATCAGCTGTCATGTCTGAGTCTGCATCAGCCGTCATGTCTGAGTCTGTGTCGGGCATCATGTCTGAGTCTGTGTCAGCCGTCATGTCTGTCTGTGTCAGCCGTCATGTCTGAGTCCTAATCGGCCATCATGTATGAGTCTGTGACAGTCTACGGCTGAGGCTATACGTCAATTTATTGTTGACGTATAATGACAAATTATGTCAAAGTTTCAGGAATAATTCTGATTGGTTGATAGAAAATACTTTACATGGTGATATTAAATGAACAGTGAGGAGAAACCAGCAGGTTGCACTGTTTGCACTGCACTGCATCTGTTTGTTTGTGCAGCAGTGAGGTTTGTGATTTTGTTGTGATGACTTGAAAATAAATTTTGCTGATCTGAAGTAAAGTTGTGCATCAGGTTTCAAACAGACATGTGACCAAAACGTGACTCCTGATCTGGATTAGACCTCAGGTCTTTTTTTTTCTCGCCAATTAGGCGGGTCCACTGATCTCTACATATTACTGGATCACTCATTGGCCAATATTTTTGAAGCAAACTGGCTGCCATATTACCACTCCCGCTCCTGAACGCTCTTTTCTATTGATCTTTAATGAGGTGCACGCAACTTTATTCTTTGTAATTTTGTTATAAAAATACCTTCATGTGCAGCTATAAACTAAGCAAATCACCAGATCAAAGGTTGTGGATGAACATTTCACCTGTGAGTGAATGATTGAAATGGAAAGTAATGAACAATAATTTGAAGAGTTCTATCCCTTATTCCAGCATATAGGTAAAGATAATAATAATAATAATAATTATTATTATTATTATTATTATTATTATTGTTGTTAGAGTTTTTCAGAGTTAGACCTGAAAGGTTTACACACACAGAAATGATCACCCAGGAGAGACTGAATTTCTTTATCCTGTACAGGAGAGGACAAACGAGAAGCTCCTTCAGAAAGAACTGTCGTCCGTCCTAAAGGTCCCGCCCATTGCCTCTCCTATTTATTGAATATCATTGCATACAGCATATAGGAATGATGATATCACAACACAATGGAAAGACACAAAGTCTGGTCTTACATTGATATGAGCCCTGTCTCCTAAGCTTTCCATAACAATGTCAGGTTGTCATGCTCTCCTTCAAGGCTGAACCATTAATCAAAAGTACACATCTGTGATTAGTTAATCATGACCCCAGCCTACCAGTCTGACATTCTAGATAAACAATCTGCACACTGAATGGTCACTTGCTCAATGCATATGATTGCTTTTGCCACTAAGTAATTATTTAGAGGAATAATGGTACATGAACTTTCACACATGCATATACGTATATAATAGAGAACAGAAATCAAAGACATGATTACAGAGAGTACATCAAAGTGAAGACATTAATATTTGATAATACATATATTGACAATATAGAGAAAAACGCTGTCATTCTTCCCCCCTGTTTATCCAAATTAATATCTACACGTCTAACATTATCATTGTAGAAATATCAAAAACTTACAAACAGTGTACCTAACCACCCGTTTTCCCTGTTGGGACGGGTTGACATAATTCAGTCTCCAATAACAATAACGCAACATAGTAATGGTCCAGCAATAAGCTATCAATTGTGGTGGAAATCATCCGTTGAGCCATTGATCAAGCAAGAGGAATCATACAACAAATCATAACACATAGTAAGTCAGTTCAGTGGTTTCCATCAGATACATACCCGTAGAACACCATTTCTTTGTATAAATATTTAAACTGATTGATATTTGGACATCATTGGAGTTTCTCAGGTAACCCATTCCAATTGTTTAGGCCACAAAGAGAGACATAGAAGCATTTCCTGGTCATCCTTGCGCCCACAGCTTTAAAATGATACAAATCCCTTAAATTATATATTCCTTCTCTTGCATAAAATATCCTTGAATTCTGAAAGATACTTGCTTATGTTTTACTTTATACATCAATCGAACAGTCTTAAATTAAATCATGTCGTGGAGTTTTAAAATCTTTGATTTAATAAACAGTGGATTGGTATGATCCCGATAACCTGCATTATGATTTATTCTTAATCCTCTTTCTTTTTTTTTTCTTTTTCCTCTCACTCTAAGGTTGAATAATGGTTGTGCTGCAGTGTTGTAGTTATTGCCCTATACTTCAGCACCATGGGTCAAGTAAGACTCAATCAGTGTGCAACACAAAGTATGTAGTGCTTTCTCTTGACTATGTTGGATATGTGTTGTCTAGTTGATCCTGACATTGATGACCATCCCTAACGACTTGTTCTCTCCGACAGGTTCTACATTTACTCCCTGTATGTTTAACTGTATTTGTTCATCCTTTTTATAGTTTCCCAATAACATTATTTTAGTTTTTTAGACCAACTTAGTGACAGTTTGTTCATATCGAACTGAACCAACTCAACTTTATCATCTTTGATCCCAGATCATCTAATAATTGTTACGAATTATCTCCTGAACTAAATGAGTTTGTTGTGTGGGCCGCTGAAGAGGAGGTACTGCTGGCCCACCACCACCAGAGGGCGCCCTGCCTGGAGTGCGGGCTCCAGGCACCAGAGGGCGCTGCCGCATCATGGGAGTAGCCTGGGTGACAGCTGTCACCCATCACCAGACACAGCTGTTCTACTCAGCACCGAGGTATATCAGGAGGACGGCGTCTCCACCTCAGTGCCGAGATATCGCCTTAAGACTGAGGTAACGTTCTCTGCCTTCATATTCTGAATAACCAGCTAAGATTTGTAAACCGTTTCAGGACTGCTGACTACTAACAGCTAAATTGCTTGGATAAGTACTCACCTTCCTGCTGTATATTGTCAAGAGGTGGAGGCGGCTTCTCCCCTCTCCGTGGCTGGGTGCTGTCGCATCCACATCTGTGTGTTGTTGCTCTCTCCTGCCAGCAGTACCGGATCCGACGAGCGGAGGCAGTGGCCACCTGGGAATTCGGGACTTGGCGGTTCCAGTATTTCCGGGGTTCGGTGGCAGAGGAGATCTGGGTGGTTCCGGTTCGACTGAGACGGACGTCTCCTACCTTCGAGCCTGCCCACACGACACCAGTGGAACTCGGTGTAAACCCAAATTGTCAATTGTTGTATTGGTTGTGCATTTTCACAACAGTAAAAATTATTTACTTTCTCCATTGTCCGTTCATTGCGCCCCCTGTTGTGGGTCCGTGTTCCTACACTTTCACAACAGAGTTCGTATCATCTGTAAATTCGCTCTAAACAGATCAGAGACTTTACATAAATCACTGATATACAATATGCATAACTTATAACTTTGGTGCCTACACAGAATCCTGAGGAACTCCAAAAACTCTATGTGTTTATTAATTGCTTCTATTGCATCTTAACCTATACTGACTATCATTAAGCAGGTTGCGTTGTCCAATAATCTTGTTATTGCAATTTTTTTTCTGCTGTTTTTGAGAAGACAGATGCATATAGTTAGTAAAGATGCTTGTCACCAAATTTGAATAAATGTATCCCTTCCTTCTCGTCTGAATTGTAACGTGGTTCATGTATTTTTTCATACCACCACACAGTAAACGCCACAATCACAGCAATAATTGTCAAAATCATCATCAGGGTGCGCAGTTTGCAGCCTGCTCGGGCAGCAAAGCTCTCCATAGCTAAAACAGTATTTTGAACAACCAGTTGCTATGTCCCTCTCTCTCTCTCTCTCTCTCTCTCTCTCTCTCTCTCTCTCTCTCTCTCTCGTCCCCAGGGGCAGGGAGAGAGGGAGAGACAACAGTTCTGGTTTTGAAGATGTCTTTTTTCTTTGGTGACAGTTCAAAAAGGTTCAATTTGTCTGGGCTTAGGGGCTGAAGGTGACAGTTCACAGTCTCAGTTCTGTTCAGCAAGGGGCTGAGGGAATCTGGAACTCTTTTTATGTTAGTTCCCTTCAGCTGTAGTGCATAAATCTGTGCTATCATCAGTATGTGTAAAGCATGTTGCAAGTGGAATTAAAATAATGTGTCATGTACTCTGTCCTGTGCCCTGTTCTTGATGTTTTCTTTAAACACAGGTGCACAGGAATAGAACAGGATTGTCTCCTGTTCTCAAAGATGCAGTTTCGTCTGCTTCTTTTCTCCTGGTCTGGTCATGTCAGTGCTCTTATTTCAAACCTGTAGTACGTCTGCTTCTAATCCTGGATTACGTGGACAGGATTCTCCTCGGTTGTAGCTGGTTTCTCATCTGCTTCAGGACCCAGGCGCCTGCTTCAATCTCTGGTCTTTGTCTTTGTTGACTCCTGGTCACTCTCTGTCTCTGTTGTGATGCGCTTCCAGCCGTTGCTGGGCCTATAGGCCATCAGCCGACACTGTTACACGTCGCTCACCTTGTCTTGCTCGGGATCTTTCAGGTATCTTTATCTTTTACAGTGGAATAGATGCACCCAAGATGACCTTTCTGCAATTTTCACAGCAGTGGGGGTGGTCAGCAGCATCTGGAATGGACCTTCCCACATTGGAGATAACCAGTTCTTCCTCTTAATAGTCTTTATCAGCATCCAGTCATCGATCTGGATCTGTTTCTCAGGGTTCTGCACAGAAATAGGAGAGTCTGGTATCGTGTTAGAATGTATGACATACTTATGGGACAATACTCGTCTCATGTAATCAACTAATTCCTCATCCTCGCTATCAGGCCCAGCTATCTTCTGCAAATCTGGTATTCTATAGGGCCTGCCATACAAAATTTTGAATGGCTTAAGGCCAGTCGCTAGTTTGCTAGCAGCTAGTCATGAGCTGGGTGTTATATGCATGTACAATTTCACCAAATAAAAAAAACAATAAACCCAGGTTTTATTTTTTTCTTCCACAATGCATTTTCTGAGCTTACTTTTAATTGTTCCATTTGTTCTTCCCACTAAACCTGCACTTTGAGGATGATTAGCACAATGTGTTTTTGCATTTATTTCCAAATGTTCTGTCAAATGTTGGATGATTTCATTTACAAAATGAATGCCATTATCACTGTACATTGTTTCGGGTAGCCCATGTCTTGGAGTTACATTTCTACAAAGTATCTTCGCCACTGTTAGAGCATCTGCATGTCTAACAGGGAACACCTCTACCCATTTGTTATATGCTTCAATCAATACTAGGCAATATTTTCCCTTCACATTGGTTCATTCAATAAAATCCATTTGAAACGGGTATTGAGGTGTTGGAAATTTCCCTCGTTTTGGTCTCTCATTACCCTGTGAATTGTGCTTCGCCGCGATCGACAGGCAGAAACGACCATTTCATTTCTAAATGGATGGCTGTATGGCTCTGGGACCATCGTGTGCAATTTCTCTGGTTATCACAAGAGCTGGACATCAGCCATTTTCCAGCAGATTTCCTTTTAACAAGAGATTTTGTCATGGAAAGCCGCGCGGAGGCTTCGCGCGTCATGACGGATTCGCTGATGGAGCGAGACAAAGAACACCTCCGTTTTGGAGTGTCAGAGGACAAGCTGGGACATGCCTATCTCGGCTTTCAGTGGCTTACCAGTCGAGTGAGTAAAAGAGAAATTGTGGAGAGCTGGGCATGTCCCAACTTGTCCTCTGACACTCCAAACGGAGGTGTTCTTTGTCTCAACGACGAGAGGGGTGGACCAGTGCTCACTCAAAGCCTGCCCACAGGTAAATGACACAACCGACAGGTGTGAAAAAACTCACGCATGCGCACGAAGGTTCAAGCTTGGCTGACGTAAAAACATATGAATCAAATCCATATATTTTTTGCATAAAATAAAAAGGTCCGTTACTTTTCTAACAGACCTTGTATATATATATATATATATATATATATATATATATATATATATGTGTGTGTGTGTGTGTGTGTGTGTGTGTGTGTGTGTGTGTATATGTATGTATGTATGTATGTATGTATAAGCTTGCTGATGATTTCACAAAACTTTATTTATTTAACCTTGTATAAACTTTGATTAAAGAATGATAATTTTTAGAATTGAGTATTTGTCCCAGTGAGTAAGTGAGAATAGAAGGGAAGAAAGTGTCAAAGTAATAAAAGAAAGAAAGAAGATAAATCAAATAGATAATCATGGCAGGCATAGATTAGGAGGGATCAATCTTACATTATCCAAAGAACAAAAATAAATAAATGAGAGAATCAGCTCAGTTATTGAAATTGTTGACGTTCTAATAAGCTGTCAATGTGCGGTCTGCATGAGTTGGGAGTGGCAAGATGGCTGCCAGTTTGCTTCAGCACATTGTACGGAGTGTGTGTGGGCCAATGAGCGATGCAGTAATATATACAGAACAGTGGACGGGTCCAGCAGGTCGGCCATTAATCACTTAATTGCGGCAGTTAGCGGTGTCCAGTGGATCACTAATAAGAATGTAAGTCAGCGCTCACACCTCTCTGAGGACCAGCGTTAATTAAGGTCACATGAAGTTAGGCCAGCAAAGTGGGGACACATTAGAGGACCACCACATTACCACAGCGACAGCCCAAGTGGTGTAGCCGTTCATCAGAGGACAGAAAAATGGGCGACAAGGACAAACGCAGGTGTCATGATCCTGCCCTTGATGGGCTTCCTGTCATGACTTTTTCATTGATCTTTGCTTTCTTGATCTGTACGATCTGTATTTGTATTCCTGCCATGTTCATGTTTTCATTAGTTTTGTTTTCTGTTCATCATTCATGTATTGTGTAGTTTTAGTAGCTGTTTTGCCATATTGTTTTCATTAATTGTTACCTTAGTCACTTCAGTCTTAGTTTGGTTCTATTTATTTCATTTCTTGTGTTATGCTTTAGTCTGACCTTTTCTGTGAAGTTTACTTTTGTCTCTGGTTTTGTTTTCAGTTTATCACTTAGTTTTCTGTTTAGCCATTTTAGGCATTATCTGTTATTCTGCAGTCTGTACGTTCTTTTGCCATTTTGTTCTTAGTTTTTATTCTTTAGCCACAGTCAGCTCCATTCTAGTTTAGTCTTAGTCTTTTATTTTCTGGCTGGTCTGTTCTATTTTTGCACTTAGTCACGCCCACCTGAACTTTTCTGTTTCTTCTGTTTGCCACGCCCCCTTCCTGATTCTTCCGACACACCTGTTCTCACTTTCCTCGTTTCCACCTTGGTTATTTAAACCCTCTGTTTTCACTCAAGCCCCGCCAGTTCGTAGATTTTCACAGTCCTCGTACCAGCATTTTCATAGCTCTGCCTAGTCTTGCCGTGTACCCACCCAGCTGTTTTGTGACCTCGTCTTGCTTCTGCCCACGTACTTTGTCTGCCTGTGTAAAAGATCTGAGCCTGCCTTTTTTGACGACGCCTTTGCCTGCCGACTATCTGTACCTCTGCATCCTTGACTGTCTAACTGTGTACCGAATCCAAGCTCGTTTTGACCGATAAAGCCTTTCAATTTCAGTTCCACTGTCTGTGAGTTTTTGCATTTGGGTTCCACAACCTTCTGTGCCACATCACCTCGAGTTCCTGACAACAGGAGACTTTTTTCAGTTCTGTTTATAATTTAATCCATTCATCCATTTCCTAATCCTGTTTTTTTTGGGGGGGGGTCCACCTTTATGGCACCTGCTGGCAGAAATGTGACTTGTTGTTTGATGGTTTATAGTCGTATTTCACAACAAAGGTTCTCGTTCTCAAACTGGTTCTGTTCTGTGTCTGTGGAACTCAGGTGGCCTGTGAAGAACCATTCCACATCTCTAAAAGCTCCGACCAATCACAGGGGAGCAGGAAGTGACATGTTTATGTCTTTTTAGTGACGTCATGGCTCTGGCAGTTTGTCTACTTCAGAACCAGTAATTCATTGAACTGTTTTGCCCTGTTTCAGTATTTGGTTCCCGAATAGAAGTGGATTTGTGATTCTGGAAGGGGTCTGGACCCTCCTGGATGGCGCCGATGGCCACGCCTCTGCCTCACCATCATCTTTTGATTTTCGGATGACATTTTCAGGCCTGAATCCACGGAGCAGCAACTCAGAGGGAAACGAGCTCTTTCACGATCCAGATGTTGGTCCCAGAACATGAGGGGAACACCGTGGAACTTCAGAATCAAGTTTCACAGCAGCTGAAGTTGGTCCAACATGTGGATGAGTTTGGAGTATAATGGAAGAACAATAAGGAAAAGCCCAGTGTAGAGTCCATTCATTTCTTTCTCTTTAACATTGTTTTCACAGCTGCCGTGGTGCTAAAGTTCCTTCCTGAGTAAATAGCATCATGGGAAAAAAAAACTAACATCATATTTGGCAGAAGCATGTTGCTACTAAACACCTAGTCAATCCAGCAAATAGACCCAGCCCACTGGGGAAAAGACCAAGGCTGATTAAATCCTCTAAATATTAAAATATTTAGAGGATTTAATCAGCCTTTTTCTTTTTCTGTCTTCAGCATTTTATTTTGACAGTCACACGGTCGCAGTCACTAAATATTTTACAATCTAAAATATTTACTGCTCAGGAAGAGTGAAAATTTATTATTGCAGCCAAACCGGAAAATACCGGCGCTTCCTGTTGCCGTACACAGAGACATTGATGGGGCTTCCTGTTGCCATACAGAGAGACGTTGCCTGTGCTTCCTGTTGCCTTGCACAGAGACATTGCCGGGGCTTCCTGTTGCTGTACACAGATGTTGCCCGTGCTTCTGGTTGCCTTGCACAGAGATGTTGCCCATGCTTCCTGTTGCCGTTGCCGGGGCTTCCTGTTGCCGTGCACAGAGACGCTGCTGGGGCTTCTTGTTGCTGTGCACAGAGACGTTGCCGGGGCTTCCTGTTACCGTGCACAGAGACGTTGCCGGTGCTTCCTGTTGTCACGTCATGTTTATTTGAAATGGGACAATGCATATTAATGAACATAGTTACATGTAAATATGCCGGATTATAGCAGGATGCTAATTTCGATCCATAGTCCCAGTAACATAGAAACAGTCTAAAAACACACAACATACCAAAACAAATCAATCATGACAGAAAACAGTTAAAATAGAATATACATACAAATATTTACAAATTCAAAGTAGCAACAATTGTTCGAAGTAGCAACAATTGTTTGTGTTGTTGCAACAGTTGTTGTTGTGCACAGAGACTTTGCTGGTGCTTTCTGTTGCCATGCACAGAGACGTTGCCGTGGCTTCCTGTTGCCGTGCACAGAGACAATGCCGTGGCTTCCTGTTGCTGTGCACAGAGACGATGCCGTGGCTTCCTGTTGCCGTGCACAGAGACATTGCTGCTCATGCTGACTGTGTTGCGGCGCCCTTGCAGGCGTGGAGGTCAGTGGGGAGCCGGCCAGGATCAGGTCAAACATGATTTGCAGAGTAAGTGAGGAGGACGGATGACACACAAACATCTGGAAGACATCAGACTTCTTCTCACACGTGGTTTTATTTCACACAGAAACTGCTGACGGACGACAAACTGCTGGTTTGTTTGCGCTCGTCACCTTTAACCAGTAATAATGTCGGATTTTGTCCCACAAATCAGCCATCAGCAGTTTGACCTGAAACAGCTTGCTTTGATTTAATGTGTGAGCCACACCCACACAGACCTATAGGGACCGCCCCTTCCTCCAGAATAAATAAATAAATAAGTCACCAATGTTGAGCCGGGGCCAAAAAAAACTGCATTTGAACAGCAAACTTTGGCTCCAAATGTCAAAGTTTTTGCTCCACCTCACGTGTTGCCAATGTTCCCTTGAATTTGTTCACATGTTTTATTTGTATATTAATTTCCTCATCAAGTTGCCAGTTGTGTATTTGGGGACGGGTTCCAAATGTCCAAAGAATGAACAAAGTCCAAACTGTCAGATAGCCCCACCCACTCACACACTGATTTTTACTGGCGATATTCTTTGTAGTTTAGTTGGTGGACATGTCACATGACCTCTTGTGTGCCGCAGCCGTAAACACACCAGTGCTCACTGCACAGAGCGGCCGAGCTGAGCATTTACAGAGACGGAGCCACACACTGCAAGAAAGACAGCAAACTGTCAGATATACAAGTGTGGGGTGGAGTCTTTACATTTTTCCCTGGTGTTCCCCAGGGATGTGTTTTGGCTCTTCCACTGTGCAGTGGAGCTGGTTTTTGTGTCGGGTCGTGGAGAAGCTACTAGAGACATTCACTGATCTCAGCAGTGGTGTTCATGTCTCTGAGATCCAGAGATACCTGGGAAGATCTGAGTCATGTGGTCAAAGGTCAGAGGTGTTTGATGATGTTGATATCTTTAAAGAACAAAGGTCCAAGTCTTCAGGGTCCTCGTGCTTCCTAAGACTTGGACTCTAACGAGACCGAAGGTGAGGACTGGATGTCTTTGGTTCCACGTCTCTCTGTGGAGGATCTTTGGGTCCTGCTGGAATGACTTTGTGTCCAATGAACGTTACGGTGGCTTGTAAAAGTATTCAGCCCCTTGGTATTTCACGCATTTTAATTTGTTTATGGCATTTCAAATACAAAAAGTAAATCAGCCACAGAAGTCTGTAACTTCTTCTGGGTTGTCTGGGTGTCTTGGTGGCTTTCCTCACTCTTCTCCTTCTTGCACAGTCACTCAGTTTTTGAGAACTGTCTACGCCACACAGATTTACCATAGAGTGCCAGACTGTTTGTATTTCTTCATAACTGACGTAAATAAAGTCCAAGACATGTTCAGTGACTTGGAAATGTTCATGTATCCATCCCCTGACTTGTCTGAAGAAAACTGGCAATAAACCTGATTATTTAGAGGTATTATACCAAAGGGGCCCATTACTTGTGCAACCCATCGTCTTGGCTTTTATATTTTTAATTAATTTATATCAAGTTGTAGAGATTTACTTTCAGTTTGAGTCTAAGGAAGATAATTTTAGAAATTTTTATATTGAGAAGCCTGATTTACATTTTGTATCTGAAATGCCATAAACAAATTAAAATGTGTGAAATACCAAGGGGCTGAATACTTTTACAAGCCACTGTACTTAGTGAGACACAGATGAGGAGGATCACTTCAACATTTTGTCCATGTGGTGAGTTTCTCTGGACATGATCCAGCTTGCAGGTACTTCAGTGTTGAGAACCCTAGTGGGTGGAGAAGATCAAGGACACGCCCATGGTTCGTCTGGCTGGAGCAGATAGATGGTGATTTTGGAGGTGTGTGTGCGTGTGTGTGTGTGTGGTGGGGGGGGGGGGGGGTTGCTTCCAAGAGTGATTGCCATCCAGGACCCAAGACAGTTCCATGATGTGGTGGAGGTGCTGATGTCCAGCCCCACAGTGTGCTCCCAGGTAAGATCAACACGTTCAGGAGATGTCTTATTTTAATTTTACAGAGAGCATAGTGCTCATTTCCTCTCTGAGAATCTGGCAGCACCAGCTGGAGGAGTCAGTCAGCCATGTCCAGGTTTGGGTTCTGGAGGTCTGGACTCAGCTCCAATGCAACTAAATGTAGCAGACAAGTGTTTGTCTTTATGTTCAGATTTTACATTTTGTGGTTCTGATAAATGACATGCAGTGAACTGTAGGAGGTGCCGTTTTTCAGCAGCTGGTTTATCGATCAGTAACGCTATCAGATATATTAAGTTCTCTGAGTCCAGCAGGGACTCAGATTCTTCATGTCAACAACCTCGATTGGTTCCAGATGCAGGTTTGGATCCAAATATCAGCTTAGAGAGTGAAACTGTGCAGAAACACGGAGTGGACACACACTGAACAGAAATATAAACGCAGCACTTTTGTTTTTGCTCCCATATTTCATGAGCTGAACTCAAAGATCTAAAACATTTTCTATAACAAAAAAGATCTATTTCTCTCAAATACTGTGGACAAATCTGTCTAAATCTGTGTTAGTGAGCACTTCTCCTTGGCCGAGATAATCCATCCCACCTCACAGGTATGGCAGATCAAGATGCTGATTAGACAGCAGGATTATTGCACAGGTGTGCATCAGGCTGGCCACAGTAAAGTGTAAATAAGCTACTTCATATCCCTGAGTCCAAACTGCTACCAGACACATCATCAAAGTCAGGACCCGGCCCTGCCCCCAGACAGACCACTGGTACCAACAGACGTCCACAGTTGGAACCATAGTTACAGAGAGACGGAAACCACCGCCTGAAGTCCATGTGAGACGTCGGACTGTTTCATGAAACTTTCTGAAACATGTTTCATTTGTCCTGCCTTGTCACACAGGTAAAGACACAACTGTCACATATTAGCTTACATGCTACTTACTGTGAACATTAAGGATAAAGAGACCGAAATTTACCCAAGAGGACAGCGAGGACAACAAGGTGGCTAACCCTAACCCTACAGAGCCAACAGGTCGGCAGACGATGCTGTCAACACGGCCCTCCACCTCATCCTCCAGCATCTGGACTCCCCGGGAACCTACGCCAGGATTCTGTTTGTGGAGTTCAGCTCTGCTTTCAATGCGATCATCCTGGCCCACTGCAGGACAAGTTCTCTCAGCTTGATGTGCCCGAGTCCACCTGCAGATGGATCACTGACTTCCTGTGTAACAGGAGGCAGCAAGTGAATTTCTTCACTGTGAGATCAATAAAGTCTTATCTTATGTGAAACTGGGGCAGCACGTCTCCAACACACGGTGCATCAGTACCAGATCCCGCAAGGCTGTGTTCTTTCTCCTCTACTCTTCTCCTGTACACCAACAGCTGCACATCCAGTCACCAGTCTGTGAAGCTCCTGAAGTTTGCGGACAATACAGCTCTCATCAGACTCATCTCTGATGGGACGAGTCACCCTACAGACAGGAAATCGATCACCTGGTGTACTGGTGCAGACAGATCAATCTGGAGCTCAACGCCCTCAAGACAGTGGAGATGGTTGTTGATGTCAGAAAGAACCCAGACACGCCCAAACCCATCACCCTGTGTGACTCCCCAGTAACCACTGTGGAGTCTTTCTGCTACCTGGGGATCATCATCACCCAAGACCTCAAGTGGGAGCTGAACATCAGCTCTCTCATCAAGAGAACACAACAGAGGATGTACTTTCTGCGGCAGCTACGAAAGTTCAACCTGCCAGAAACAATGATGGTGAACTTCTACACTGCCATCACTGAGTCCATCATCTCCTCCTCCATCACCATCTGCTACGCTGCTGCCACTGCTAATGACAGGGCTCTGAGGCGAGCAAGGAATTTAACATGGCTACAGTCAGTCAGCTAATGTGGCTACAGTTAGTCAGCTAATGTGGCTACAGTCACTCAGTTAATGTGGCTACAGTGAGCTAATGTGGCTACAGTCAGCTAAAGTGGCTACAGTCACTCAGCTAATGTGGCTATAATCATCTAATGTGGCTATAATCATCTAATGTGGCTACAGTCAGTCAGCTAACGTGGCTACAGTCATTCAGCTAATGTGGCTACAGTCAGCTAATGTGGCTACAGTCAGTCAGCTAACATGGCTTCAGTGGTGAAGAAAATGTCAGCGGGTTACAGAGCTTTTTATAACCGCGCTCCAGCTCTGTGGAATGATCTGCCTGCACAAATACGACAGTCGGACTCTGTGGAGACTTTTAAAGCCAGGTTGAAGACACATCTCTTCTCCCTGTTTTATTATGAGTATTTTATTGTGTGCAGTGCTTAATTTGTAAAGTGGGAGGTCCCGGAGCACAGAGGATGGGTGGCTCCGGTGCAGAAAAATAAAAAGAAGGGTGGGGGGGGGGACTTGCGAACAACGCTGTGCGCCACACCGAAAATAAACTGGGCATGTACTGTAGGCCTAATAACACTAGTCACACCAAATCCGGATAGAGTACAAATTCCTGTTTAATGATGTACAGTGGTCCCTCGTTTATCGCGGGAGTTACGTTCTCCGCGTTCACACCGGGCGCTACGTGAGCGACTGCAGCCACAGGTTGCCACGTAATCCCTATGTAAGGACGCGTTTTGGCGCCAAACCGCGCAGAGCGACGCGAGTGAAGCGATTTTGAGCGTTTTGCGCATGTGGCACGATATTGCGTCACGTCACGTCGTGTTGCCCTCCTCCCCAAGTTGAAAAATCTGAACTTTTTTGTCTTGTCGCGCCGTGATGACCAATCAGGGACTGAATATGTAGTGACGTGGAGATGTCTGGAGTTTGACTGAGGATGTGAACATGTCCTGTATCTGGTAGCAGCCTGTCAGCAGGACTTATGTCTCTTTTGTCCTTTATTTCACAATTATGAGAGAGTTTGTGGAGCGAGCAGCAGCCCCACAGCAGCGGGAGCAGAGTTTTTCTTTTTATTTTACGTGCGCGCGTGAAGGAATCATCCATGGAGATTATTTTACTTATTAACTACACAGATGTATAATAAAGCAAATGGTGACTGGTTTCTAAAGACAATTATGACAGAGTTTTTTTTGGGAAAGAGCGAGGAGCAGCCCCACAGCAAGCAGCGGAGTTTCTATCTTTCTTTTTTTTATGTGCGCGCGCAAGCAAATCGTCTGTGTGGAGAATATTTTATTAATTAACTACACAGATGTATAATAAAGCAAATGGTGACTGGTTTCTAAACACAATTATGACAGAGTTTTTTGGGGGAAGAGCGAGCTGCAGCAAGCAGCGGCGTTTCTTTTTTTTAAATTGTTTACATGTGCACGCGTGAAGGACCGCTGAAAGCAGCCGTCATCCAGACGCAGTTCCTGCAGCAAATAATGATACTCTCTGTATTGGGAGCTTTTCACAACAACTCGCTCCGTGTGATCAAGGTCTGTCATGATGACTTGACGCCGAGCGGAATGGAAGCTCCTCCTATTTGATGACGCACCGGGGTGAATTTTCGCAGCGAAAGTCCACCCAAGAAGAGTGACACACCGGGCGAAGGAGGCGCGTCCGTCGCCACGCGACCCCCGCGAATTTGTAGCTTCTGATCGCGCCCGGTGTGAACGCGGCAAGAAATCCGCGAAGTAGTGATATTATACAACCCCTGGCAAAAATTATGGAATCACCAGCCTCGGAGGATGTTCATTCAGTTGTTTAATTTTGTAGAAAAAAAGCAGATCTACAGTCAGTCAGCTAATGTGGCTACAGCCAGTCAGCTAACATGGCTACAGTCAGCTAACGTGGCTACAGTTAGTCAGCTAACATGGCTATAGTCAGCTCATGTGGCTACAGTCAGTCAGCTAACATGGCTGCAGTCAGTCAGCTCATGTGGCTGCAGTCAGTCACCTAACGTGGCTACAGTCAGTCAGCTAATGTGGCTACAGTCAGTCAGCTTGGCTACAGTCAGTCACCTAATGTGGCTACAGTCATTCAGCTAATGTGGCTATAGTCAGTCAGCTAATGTGGCTATAGTCAGTCAGCTTGGCTACAGTCATCTAATGTGGCTACTGTCAGTCAGCTAACGTGCCTACTGTCAGTCAGCTAATGTGGCTACAGTCAGTCAGCTAATGTGGCTATAGTCAGTCAGCTAATGTGGCTATAGTCAGTCAGCTTGGCTACAGTCATCTAATGTGGCTACTGTCAGTCAGCTAATGTGGCTACAGTCAGTCAGCTAATGTGGCTACAGTCAGTCAGCTAATGTGCCTACAGTCAGTCAGCTAATGTGGTGTTAGATAATATCTGTGCTAATTCCTTATTTTATGTTAGTTGTAAGGATTTGTTTTTGATACCTGTTTGAACTGCCTGAAACCTGGTTTAAGAGTTCAACATAAGAGTTAGGTTTCACTTCCATCATGCATGCATATGTTTTTGCTAAAGGCAGGGCTCCCCCTGTCTGTGAGAGCCAGTAAGATTAAGATTGTGAGAGTAAAACACACCCACTGTAACGTCTACATTGTATTGTATAAAAGTGTTGTGCCAGCCATGTTCGTGGTCCTTCACAAGATGGAGTCCGTCTGTGGAGACCCGGACCTAGTTTTCAACGTGACTTTCAATATATCGATTTGGTTCTTTGTAAGGGCCAGTATATTACATGAAGAACTGGGAGAAATTATAATTGACGCTGTGACCGGGATGTAAATCTGTTCCTGGCGAACAACGGTGGACCATGCGATTTTTTACAATCAACAGAAGAAGGTTCCTTTATCGGGTAAGCAGGAAACCTCTTATAATCAAATTTCTGCAATATTGACTACCGTAAAATTGACGTTGGTTGTATTAAAGTGATGGTCTGCGTCCGAAATTTCCGCAGTTAACTTTGAGAGTTGTTGAAAGTCACGGTGGGAATTTTTTCCTTTCTCTGTCCTTTTTCTGTGATATTTACGGTAATTTTATTAGTTGGGGAAAAGTTGAGCCGTGGTTTGTTGGCCCGGCCGATGCCGAGGAGGAGGGCTCGAAGTGGAGGAGAGGGGGTCCTCTTGCCATACTGCTACGATGAGAGATGAATTATCAAGGAGTGATTTGCCTTGGTAATAAGTCTCGACTGTTTGTTATTTATCATGATGTGGGGTGGTATACTTTACAGGGGGTCCCCTGATGGTGTGAATTCTTCTGTTAGTTCTGTGGGGTTTGTTTTGGGTGTAGGACAATGAGACAGGAGTAAAGTTTGTTTTTGAGCCGGTGTTTATTGAATAGTCTTGTGTGTCTTGGATTTATGATTGTTGTTCTAAGCACTTCTTTTACTGCAATGCAAAATTCCACTTGAGTAATGTTGGCCCGAAAGAGTGACATGGGCCCGCCCTCCTGTGGGTTCACCACCTGCAGAGGGGGCCATGGGGGTCGGGTGCAGAGAGGACTGGGTGGTGGTCGAGAGCGGGTGGCCCGGCGGCACGGTCCGCGCTCACAGCCTCTGGCTGTCGGGACGTGGAATGTCACCTCGCTTGGGGGGAAGGAGCCTGAGCTTGTGAAGGAGGCTGAGAGGTACCGACGAGAGATAGTCGGGCTCACCACCACGCACAGCTTGGGCTCTGGTACCCAACTCCTGGAGAGGGGCTGGGCACTCCACTTTTCTGGTGTTGCCCACGGGGAGAGGCGGCGGGCTGGGGTAGCATTGCTTTTTGCTCCCCAGCTCAGTTGCTGTGTGTTGAAGTTCACCCTGGTGAATGAAAGGGTCATGTCCCTACACCTTTGGGTCGGAGACAGGTCTCTCACTGTTGTCTTGGCCTACGGGCAGAGTTGCAGTGCAGAGTACCCAACTTTCTTGGAGTCCCTGGGAGGGGTACTAGTTAGATAGTGCTCTGACTGGGGACTCCATTGTTCCCCTGGGGGACTTCAGTGCCCACGTGGTCGGCAACAGTGAGACCTGGAGGGGGGTGATCGGGAAACACGGTCTCCCCAATCTGAACCTGAGTGGTGTTCAGTTGTTGGACTTCTGTGCTAGCCACAGTTTGTCCATCACGAACACCATGTTTGAGCACAAGGGTGTCCATAAGTGCACGTGGCACCAGGACACCCTGAGCCGGAGGTCGATGATTGACTTTGTAGTCGTATCATCTGAAATTCGGCCATGTGTCTCGGACACTCGGGTGAAGAGAGGGGCTGAGCTGTCAACCGATGACCACCTCGTGGTGAGTTGGATCCTCTTGGAGGGGAGGAAGCCAGTCAGACCTGGCAGGCCCAAACGTATCGTGAGGGTCTGCTGGGAACGACAGGTGGAACCCTCTGTCAGTGAAGTCTTCAACTCCCACCTCCGGGATAGCTTCTCCCAGATCCTGGGGGAGGTTGGAGACATGGAGTCCGAACCCGGTGGTGGAGGCCGGAAGTAAGGGATGCCGTCAAGCTGAAGAAGGAGTCCTACTTGTCTTTGTTGGCAGGTGGGACTCTGGAGGCAGCTGACAGGTACCAGCAGGTGAAGCGTGCTGCAGCCTGTGCGGTCACAGATGCAAAAACTCAGGTCTGGGAGGAGTTCAGGGAGGCCATGCAGGAGAACTGTCGGTCAGCCTCAAAGAAATTCTGGCAAACTGTCCGACACCTCCAGAGGCGGAAGCAGCTCTCACCAACACCATCTACGGTGCGGGTGGGGAGCTGTTGACCCTGAATGGGGATGTTGTTGGGCGGTGGAAGGAATACTTTGTCATGTCTTCTGAAGAGGAAGCAGAGACGGGGGACTCAAAGGTAGACTCATCCATTACCCAGGCCGAAGTCACCGAGGTGGTCAGAAAGCTCCTCGGTGGCAAGGCTCCTGGGGTGGATAAAATCTGTCCGGACTACCTTAAGTCTCTGGATGTTGTGGCACTCTCTTGGTTAACACGTCTCTGCAACATCGCGTTGCAGTCGCGGACAGTGCCTCTGGATTGGCAGACCGGGGTGGTGGTCCCTCTGTTTAAGAAGGGGGACAAGAGGGTGTGTTCCAACTACAGGGGGATCACACTCCTCAGCCTCCCCGGTAAGGTCTATTCCAGAGTACTGGAGAGGAGAATTCGACTGATAGTCAACCTCGGATTCAGGAGGAGCAGTGTGGTTTTCGTCCTGGTCGCAGCACACTGGACCAGCTCTACACCCTCCCTCAAGTGCTCGAGGGTTCATGGGAAGTTCGCCCAACCAGTCCACATGTGTTTTGTGGATCTGGAGAAGGTGTTTGACCGTGTCCCTCGAGGTGCCCTGTAGGGGGTGCTCTGGGAGTACGGGGTCCGGGGTCCTTTGCTAAGGGCTATCCGGTCCATGTATGACCACAGCAAGAGCTTGGTCCACATTGCCAGTAGTAAGTCAAGCCTGGTTCCAGTGCACGCTGGCCTCCGCCAGGGCTGTCCTTTGTCAAAGGTTATGTTCATTACCTTTATGGACAGAATTTTTAGGCGCAGTCAGGGTGTAGAGGGGGTCCGGTTTGGGAACCACAGAATCTCATCTCTGCTGTTTGCGGATGATGTGATTCTGTTGGCTTCATCAAATCAGGACCTTCAGCATGCACTGGAGTGGTTTGAAGCCGAGTGTGAAGCGTCTGGGATGAAAATCAGCACCTCCAAATTCGAGGCCATAGTTCTCGACCATGTTCTTTCGGGCATGAGATTTGGCTCATGACCGAAAGAACGAGATCACGGGTACAAGCGGCTGAGATGAGTTTCCTCCGCAGGGTGGCTGGGCGCTCCCATAGAGATAGGGTGAGGAGCTCGGTCACTTGGGAGGAGCTCGGAGTTGAGCCGCTGCTCCTCCACGTCGAAAGGAGTCAGTTGAGGTGGCTCGGGCATCTTTTCCGGATGCCCCCTGGAGGCCTCGCTGGAGAGGTGTTCCAGGCACGTCCCATTGGGAGGAGGCCCCAGGGAAGACCCAGGACACGCTGGAAGGATTACATCTCTCGGCTGGCTTGGGAACGCCTTGGGGTTCCCCCGGAGGAGCTGGGGTAGGTGTGTGTGGATCGGGAGGTCTGGGCGGCTTTGCTTGAGCTGCTGCCCCCGCGACCCGACTCCGGATAAAGCGGAAGAAAATGGATGGATGGATGGATGGATAGTTCTCGACCAGAAAAAGGTGCTTTGCCCTCTTCAGGTTGGTGGAGTGTCCTTGCCTCACGTGGAGGAGTTTAAGTATCTCGGGGTCTTGTTCACGAGAGAGGGACAGATGACAGACGGATCGGTGCAGCGACTGCATGTTTCGGACCGTCATGATGAAGAGCGAGCTGAGCAGGGGGGCAAAGCTCTCGATTTACCGATTAATCTACGTTCCAACCCTCACCTATGGTCATGAGATTTGGCTCATGACAGAAAGAACAAGACTGTGAGTACAAGTGGCCGAGATGAGTTTCCTCCGCAGGGTGGCTGGGCGCTCCCTTAGAGATAGGGTGAGAACCTCTGTACTCGGGAGGAGCTCAGAGTTGAGCCGCTGCTCCTCCGGATGCCCCCTGGACGCCTTGCTGGAGAGGTTTTCTAAGCATGTCCCATCGGGAGGAGGCCCCGGGGAAGACCCAGGACACACTGGAGGGACTACATCTCGCAGTTGGCTTGGGAATGCCTCGGAGTTCCCCCGGAGAACCTGGGGGAGGTGTGTGTGGAGGTCTGGGCAGCTTTGCTTGAGCTGCTACCCCCACGACCCGACCTCGGATGAAGCGGAAGAAAATGGATGAATGGATGGATGGATGGATAATGTTGGCTTGGATCCGTGTTTGTCTGTTTATTTAAATGTAATGTTTATTTGTAACAAACCACGGACTTTGTCTTTTTTTTCTTTTAATGTGGATGTTCGGGGGAAACTGTGGTCGTTGCCTGGTGGCTTTTAAATGATGGATGTTTGTTTGATTTAACGTGGATCGTTGCTGTGCGTGGTTCAGTCTTTGTCTTGTCAATGAGGCTGATTCATGATCAGTGAAACACGAGCATTTCACTGCGTGATTTGGTTCAGTTTGCATTAGCTGCTAAAATGCTAACTGATTTTAAAATAAAAACGTGAATAAATTTGACCGTACAAATTGACGCCAATCACGACTATAATTTAGCGGATAGGACCGTCAGCACACAACCATGCAGGCTAAGCTAATCTACCCTAGCCTTCACTATTATTTGCTCGACATCACGACTTGGTGTTTTGTGGAAGCTGCCATGGTTCGGTGATGGTACTCTGTACGGTCCAAAATGGTTAAAAGATGGTTCTTCCAGGTTTTATTGTTATTGTTGGTAGTGGTGAGCAGAACGCTGCGGAGCTCACTTCACAGACAAAGGCTTTAAGTAAACAGGAAGATGAAGAGGGGGACATCCCTCCCTCCCGAATCTCCAAGCCTTCTGGGAAACGATGCCATCTATTGGTGGCGGGCCTTATTGCATTTTATTTGGTTTTAAACATTTGATTATTTTTAAATACCTTGATAATAATTATCAAGGTCTATTTTTGATTTTAAATTTGATCTATTTGTGACCGCAGGACCTTTGTGGCCGGGACGGTGGTGGGATCGAACCCATTGTGACCGCAGGACCTTTGAGGCCGGGACGGTGGTGGGATCGAACCCGGACGGCTCGCACTAAAGACCCCCCCCGTTAGCCAAGCTAGCGGGAACGTCTTTTCAATCAGGACCCGGGACCTTCATCCCGCTACGTATTGTTTGTCTTCCTTGGTTTGGTAAGTATGTCAATATATATAGCATTCACTTAATTTACAGTGGTCCCGTGTACACCGCCAACCCGTTCACATTTCTAACCGTTTTTCCCCACTCGGCGACACACCTGCCGAGGATCAAACGCTGGTTATTGGCGACTCTGTTTTGAGAAATGTGAAGTTAGCGACACCAGCAACCATAGTCGATTGTCTTCCGGGAGCCAGAGCAGGCGACATTGAAAGAAATTTGAAACTGCTGGCTAAGGCTAAGCGGAAATTTGGTAAGATTGTAATTCACGTCGGCAGTAATGACACCCAGTTACGCCAATTGGAGGTCACTAAAATTAACATTGAATCGGTGTGTAACTTTGCAAAAACAATGTCGGACTCTGTAGTTTTCTCTGGGCCCCTACCCAATCGGACCGGGAGTGACATGTTTAGCCGCATGTTCTCCTTGAATTGCTGGCTGTCTGAGTGGTGTCCAAAAAATGAGGTGGGCTTCATAGATAATTGGCAAAGCTTCTGGGGAAAACCTGGTCTTGTTAGGAGAGACGGCATCCATCCCACTTTGGATGGAGCAGCTCTCATTTCTAGAAATCTGGCCAATTTTCTTAAATCCTCCAAACCGTGACTATCCAGGGTTGGGACCAGGAAGCAGAGTTGTAGTCTTACACACCTCTCTGCAGCTTCTCTCCCCCTACCATCCCCTCATTACCCCATCCCCGTAGAGACGGTGCCTGCTCCCAGACCACCAATAACCAGCAAAAATCTATTTAAGCATAAAAATTCAAAAAGAAAAAAATAATATAGCACCTTCAACTGCACCACAGACTAAAACAGTTAAATGTGGTCTATTAAACATTAGGTCTCTCTCTTCTAAGTCCCTGTTAGTAAATGATATAATAATTGATCAACATATTGATTTATTCTGCCTTACAGAAACCTGGTTACAGCAGGATGAATATGTTAATTTAAATGAGTCAACACCCCCGAGTCACACTAACTGCCAGAATGCTCGTAGCACGGGCCGAGGCGGAGGATTAGCAGCAATCTTCCATTCCAGCTTATTAATTAATCCAAAACCCAGACAGAGCTTTAATTCATTTGAAAGCTTGACTCTTAGTCTTGTCCATCCAAATTGGAAGTCCCAAAAACCAGTTTTATTTGTTATTATCTATCATCCACCTGGTCGTTACTGTGAGTTTCTCTGTGAATTTTCCGACCTTTTGTCTGACTTAGTGACTTAGCTCAGATAAGATAATTATAGTGGGTGATTTTAACATCCACACAGATGCTGAGAATGACAGCCTCAACACTGCATTTAATCTATTATTAGACTCAATTGGCTTTGCTCAAAATGTAAATGAGTCCACCCACCACTTTAATCATATCTTAGATCTTGTTCTGACTTATGGTATGGAAATAGAAGACTTAACAGTATTCCCTGAAAACTCCCTTCTGTCTGATCATTTCTTAATAACATTTACATTTACTCTGATAGACTACCCAGCAGTGGGGAATAAGTTTCATTACACTAGAAGTCTTTCAGAAAGCGCTGTAACTAGGTTTAAGGATATGATTCCTTCTTTATGTTCTCTAATGCCATATACCAACACAGTGCAGAGTAGCTACCTAAACTCTGTGAGTGAGATAGAGTATCTCATCAATAGTTTTACATCCTCATTGAAGACAACTTTGGATGCTGTAGCTCCTCTGAAAAAGAGAGCCTTAAATCAGAAGTGCCTGACTCTGTGGTATAACTCACAAACTTGCAGCTTAAAGCAGATAACCCGTAAGTTGGAGAGGAAATGGCATCTCACTAATTTAGAAGATCTTCACTTAGCCTGGAAAAAGAGTCTGTTGCTCTATAAAAAAAAGCCCTCCGTAAAGCTAGGACATCTTACTACTCATCACTAATTGAAGAAAATAAGAACAACCCCAGGTTTCTTTTCAGCACTGTAGCCAGGCTGACAAAGAGTCAGAGCTCTATTGAGCCGAGTATTCCTTTAACTTTAACTAGTAATGACTTCATGATTTCTTTGCTAATAAAATTCTAACTATTAGAGAAAAAATTACTCATAACCATCCCAAAGACATATCGTTATGTTTGGCTGCTTTCAGTGATGCCGGTATTTGGTTAGACTCTTTCTCTCCGATTGTTCTGTCTGAGTTATTTTCATTAGTTACTTCCTCCAAACCATCAACATGTCTATTAGACCCCATTAATACCAGGCTGGTCAAGGAAGCCCTACCATTAATTAATGCTTCGATCTTAAATATGATCAATCTATCTTTATTAGTTGGCTATGTACCACAGGCTTTTAAGGTGGCAGTAATTAAACCATTACTTAAAAAGCCATCACTTGACCCAGCTATCTTAGCTAATTATAGGCCAATCTCCAACCTTCCTTTTCTCTCAAAAATTTTTGAAAGGGTAGTTGTAAAACAGCTAACTGATCATCTGCAGAGGAATGGTCTATTTGAAGAGTTTCAGTCAGGTTTTAGAATCCATCATAGTACAGAAACAGCATTAGTGAAGGTTACAAATGATCTTCTTATGGCCTCAGACACTGGACTCATCTCTGTGCTTGTTCTGTTAGACCTCAGTGCTGCTTTTGATACTGTTGACCATAAAATTTTATTACAGAGATTAGAGCATGCCATAGGTATTAAAGGCACTGCTCTGCGGTGGTTTGAATCATATTTATCTAATAGATTACAATTTGTTCATGTAAATGGGGAATCTTCTTCAAAGACTAAGGTTAATTATGGAGTTCCACAAGGTTCTGTGCTAGGACCAATTTTATTCACTATATACATGTTTCCCTTAGGCAGTATTATTAGACAGCATTGCTTAAATTTTCATTGTTACGCAGATGATACCCAGCTTTATCTATCCATGAAGCCAGAGGACACACACCAATTAGCTAAACTGCAGGATTGTCTTACAGACATAAAGACATGGATGACCTTTAATTTCCTGCTTTTAAACTCAGATAAAACTGATGTTATTGTACTTGGCCCCACAAATCTTAGAAACATGGTGTCTAACCAGATCCTTACTCTTGATGGCATTACCCTGACCTCTAGTAATACTGTGAGAAATCTTGGAGTCATTTTTGATCAGGATATGTCATTCAGTGCGCATATTAAACAAATATGTAGGACTGCTTTTTTGCATTTGCGCAATATCTCCAAAATTAGAAAGGTCTTGTCTTAGAGTGATGCTGAAAAACTAATTCATGCATTTATTTCCTCTAGGCTGGACTATTGTAATTCATTATTATCAGGTTGTCCTAAAAGTTCCCTGAAAAGCCTTCAGTTAATTCAAAATGCTGCAGCTAGAGTACTGACAGGGCCTAGAAGGAGAGAGCATATCTCACCCATATTGGCCTCTCTTCATTGGCTTCCTGTTAATTCTAGAATAGAATTTAAAATTCTTCTTCTTACTTATAAGGTTTTGAATAATCAGGTCCCATCTTATCTTAGGGACCTCATAGTACCATATCATCCCAATAGAGCGCTTCGCTCTCAGACTGCAGGCTTACTTGTAGTTCCTAGGGTTTGTAAGAGTAGAATGGGAGGCAGAGCCTTCAGCTTTCAGGCTCCTCTCCTCTGGAACCAGCTCCCAATTCAGATCAGGGAGACAGACACCCTCTCTACTTTTAAGATTAGGCTTAAAACTTTCCTTTTTGCTAAAGCTTATAGTTAGGGCTGGATTAGGTGACCCTGAACCATCCCTTAGTTATGCTGCTATAGACTTAGACTGCTGGGGGGTTCCCATGATGCACTGAGTGTTTCTTTCTCTTTTTGCTCTGTATGCACCACTCTGCATTTAATCATTAGTGATTGATATCTGCTCTCTTCCACAGCATGTCTTTTTCCTGGTTCTCTCCCTCAGCCCCAACCAGTCCCAGCAGAAGACTGCCCCTCCCTGAGCCTGGTTCTGCTGGAGGTTTCTTCCTGTTAAAAGGGAGTTTTTCCTTCCCAGTGTCACCAAATGCTTGCTCACAGGGGCTCGTTTTGACCGTTGGGGTTTTTCCGTAATTATTGTATGGCCTTGCCTTACAATATAAAGCGCCTTGGGGCAGCTGTTTGTTGTGATTTGGCGCTATATAAATAAAATTGATTTGATTTGATTTTGAAATGGATGCCTGCAACACGTTTCAAAAAAGCTGGGACAGTGGTATGTTTACCACTGTGTTACATCACCTTTCCTTCTAACAACACTCAATAAGCGTTCGGAAACTGAGGACACTAATTGTTAAAGCTTTGTAGGTGGAATTCGTTCCCATTTTGTTTGATGTACAACTTCAGTTGTTCAACAGTCCAGGGTCTCCGTTGTCATATTTTGCGCTTCATAATGTGCCACACATTTTCAATGGGTGACAGGTCTGGACTGCAGGCAGGCCAGTCTAGTACCCGCACTCTTTTACTATGAAGCCACACTGTTGTAGCACGTGCAGAATGTAGCTTGGCATTGTCTTGGTGAAATTAGAAGGGACATCCCTGAAAAAGACGCTGGTTGGATGGCAGCATGTGTTGCTCCAAAACCTGGATTTTCTGAATGAAATTGATGAAGAAAAAGGAAAAATGATTTCTTAACCAATGTTCCTGTGAAGGCTCTCAGTTGTCCAGGTGGTTTCCATAGTAGAGAAGCTTAAATCTTCAACTGGACTGGGTTGCTTGACGTGAGGACATTTCGCTTCAAATCGCAGAAGCTTCCTCAGTTAAAATTCTTGCTCTGGTAGCCTGACTTCTGTCTTGACCCTTGTAAAGAAGAACAAACAGAAGCCACAAAAGCTGGAGTTTTAAACCTAACCAGACCCTCCTACCGAGAGGCCGACTGCTATTGGCTAGTGACTAAACAATTGCTTTAATTAAAGCGTCTGAAGAGAGACCCCACAAGCGGCCTTAAGAAGAAAATCATTAACTACCTCCAAAACCTGGAGAAAGAGGGACTCATCGAGATGCAGGCATAGTACAGACTGTACCCTCGGGACACCACTCCATGCATCTATGGACGCCCAAAATCCACAAACAGGATGTGCCACTCAGACCTATTGTATGTAGCACAGGTTCCATCACGTACAATTTGGCCAAGCACCTCAATTGGATTTTGGCTCCTCTAATAGGTAACTCAGACCACCATGTGGAGAACACACAACATTTTGTGAACAAGATCAAGGACCTTTAGCTGGAGGCAGATGAAACTATGGTGTCATTTGATGTGACATCGTTCTTCACCTGCATCCCCACTGCTGAGGCCATCTCAGCTGTGAGGCAGAGACTGCTGGAGGATGCGTCTCTACTTGAAAGGACCAAACTCACACCAGACCACATCTGCCAACTCTTGGAGATCTGTCTTAACACCATGTATTTCCTGTTTGGAGGGAATTACTACAGGCAGATCCATGGTTGTGCAATGGGGTCTCCGGTATCCCCCATTGTGGCCAATCTGTACATGGAGCTAGTGTTGAAGAGAGCCTTGACATTGTTCATGGGCATCTCTCCCAGTCACTGGTTCAGATATGTCATTGACACATGGGTTAAAATCAAGCAACAGGAAGTTGAGAACTTTACAGAGCACAACAACTCGGTGGATTCCAATATCAAGTTCACACATGAGGATGCCAGAAACAACCATTTAGCCTTCTTGGACTGTGATGTTATGATTGGAGAGAACAGGCAGCTCCAGACAGGGGTTTACAGAAAACCCACTCACACTGACCAATATCTGCTCTTTGGCTCAAACCACCTCCTTGAATACAAGCTCAGGGTGATCAGGACTCTTCAACACAGAGCCCTACAGGTGCCCACAATTACAGAGGAAAGGGCTAAAGAACAACAACTTGTCCGGAAAGCCCTCACAATATGTGGGTACCCACGATGGTCCCCGGATAAAGTGCAGAAGTCCCAGAGAACAAAGAGACCAGACAGACAGGAGACGGAGACAAGAAGAAGAGGAGAGTCTCTCCCTTATTTAGCAGGAGTAGGGGAAAAACTATAGAGGATCTTCAGACAGCACAAAATCCCAGTTTACTTTAGACCTGTTAACACCTTGAGACAGAAATTAGTTCACCCTAAGGACAGGATCCCTAGTTACAAACAGAGCAATGTAGTGTATTCTATCCGATGCCGGGAAAACTCTAACAAACACTACATAGGTGAGACTAAGCAGCCGTTACACAAAAGGCTATACCAGCACTGCAGAGAGGGTTCCAGTGGACCTCAGTCTGCAGTTCATCTCCACCTTAAAGACACTAACCACACGTTTGAGGACAAGGAAGTTAAAATCTTAGCCAGAGAGAAGAAATGGTTTGAGAGAGGGGTGAAGGGGGCATTGTATGTGAAACAGTTGAAACCCAGCCTTAACCGGGGAGGTGGTCTGAGACACGCTTTGTCCCCCGTTTACAATGGGGTACTCAGGTCAAAGCAGTTTCAGTCTTTTGTTCATGGTAATGAGTCATTCACGTCATCAGTAAACTCGTCAGGAGAGGCATCAGTCCCATCGTTAGGAGGGACAGCAACCCTGTCATTAGGAGTGTGCTAACTAGGGCACAATAGGTGCTAATTAAAGCAATTGTTTAGTCACTATCCAATAGCAATCTACCTCTCGTTAGGAGGGATCTGGTTAGGTTTAAAACTCCAGCTTTTGTGGCTTGTGTTTGTTCTTCCCTACAAGGGTCAAGACAGAAGTCAGACACCAGACCAAGAATTTTATCTGAGGAAGCTTCTGCGATTTGAAGCGAAACATCCTCGCGTCAAGTAACCCAGTCAGTCGAAGATTCAAGCTTCTCTACTATTTCTTAACCAAATTTAAAGATTATTTAACTTGATTGAAAGCATAAAATATCCAATTTCGGCTTACTTAAAGTGTGGGTCTTGCTGTTTGGATGCCACTATTTCAATTAAACACTTCTTTTCTCTTTTCAGCTCTTGAAGATTCTTTTGCAAGGAATTTGGAGGGGACCTTTGCAGTGCATTAAATTCTCCCAGAGACCTTGTACCTGGTATTTTGGTGTGTTGTAGTAATAAGACACTAGCTCAATGGTAAATTTAGTGGCGTTGGAACATGCTACAGGATTTTGTGATCTTCATTACACCAACAAATTTACTGATGTCCTTAACCCTACAGGGGAGCAGCACAGTGGCTTAGTGGTTGGCACTGTTGCCTCACAGCGAGAAGGTTATGGGTTCAATTCCCGTGGCCTTTCTGTGTGGAGTTTGCATGTTCTCCCCGTGTTTGCGTGGGTTTCCTCCGGGTGCTCCGGTTTCCTCCCACATCCAAAGACATGCAGGTTAGGTGGATTGGGATCTTTAAATTGTCCGTAGGTGTGTGTGTGTGTGTGGGTATGTCTGTGTTTATTTGTTTGTGGACTTGCGACAGACTGGCGTCCTGTCCTGGGTGTACCCCGCCTCGCGCTCTATGGCTGCTGGGATAGGCTTCAGCCCCCCGCGACCCTTAAATGGACTAAGCGGTAGAAGATGAATGAATGAACCTTACAGGGGATTATTTTAGTGAGTACTTTTGTTAATGTGGGTAAATATGTAGTGAATTGAATTCTATCCCCTGCAGTGTATTCCGATTATGATGAAAATACAATTAATGACTTTTTTGATTTGATGGTTATTGAATGAATAATTCATGGAAGTGAAATTATCTAGAATAGTATGTAAATTTTTTTGGAAATTGTTATGGCATAATTATTAATATTTTTGTGGATCCACTAATAGCCATGTATGAGACAGTTAAACATAATTTGCACAGATATTACACATAAGAGGTTTCATAACTTCTATGTTTTATATTATATTGATATTATAGATGTATTATGTGAATGGTTTATTTCCTATATATAAAATATGTGTTGCCCATTTGTGTTTCTTGATGGACCATGGATCGCAGTGGGGCTTCAGTACACGTGTGGTAAGAAAAATTTCTTGTGTAAGTAGTTTGTTATATTTATCATTAATGCTGAGAGACAAGATCAGACATTTGGGAACAAGACAATTAGTGTTCTGAGATCTTGTGAGATGATTTGTGGTGTTTTCATGTACAGGTAATGATGACGATAGATAAATTAGACAAATAATATGAATAAATACATGGCTGATACCCATGTTAAATTATGCTATCTGTGGGTAGCACATTAGGGTGCATTTCACAGGGTGGTTCATCTTTGAACATTTATGGTTTACTTTCTTTAAAATGGTAGTTCTAACTTAATTTTTGTGCTATAACAGCAATTTATATTGTGATTTTTTTTTTTCACAGTCTGTATTTAAAACAGGTGGAAAGAAATCTAAGATAGAGGTGTGGAGACAGATGAAAAAAGGGGACAGAGCAGCTTGGCTTATACAAAAAAAGCATGAGACAGAACGTCCAGCCAAGGCTTGAGCGGAGAATGCAAGACCCAAAACTGCTACAGTCAAACGTGAAGTACCACAAGATGAGAAAGTCCGAGTAAAAGCCCTGAGAGAATCAGAGGACACGGAGAAGAGAAAAGATCTAACTGGAAGGGTCAGAGGACTGTATAATAGCAGTTTGTCCCCCCCTCGATTTATGCCTTTTTCTTGTAGGTTCAATAGTGTTTGGAGGTCGCTTTTTGATTACCCTAAAGAAATGTAATCAGGATTTCAGTTTAAATTAAGTTATTGTTCTGTAGGTACGTAGGCATAAACTTTGTTACAGTTTAGTGGGTTTAAGATACATAGAGACAGATGCACATTTTTTGTAGGCGGACTTCCTGTAATCCACAAAACCTTTGTACTAAAATAACTGTAACTATGCCAATTTTTTGTGCGTTTAAATACAAACATAATTTTCACACTACTTGTAGATTCATTTGTTAGCAGGGGTGGTGGCCAAGTGGTTAATGCGCTTGGTTTCAGTTCGGAAGGTTCTGGGTTCAAATCCCACCCCTGCCACATTTCTCCATGTAATGTGGAGTTGCGTCAGGAAGGGCATCCGGCGTAAAACCTGTGCCAAATCAACATGCAGGTCTACCTTGGATTTGCTGTGGCGACCCCGAGTGCAAACAAGGGAGCAGCCGAAGGGACTTACTTACTTCATTTGTTGACAGTTACTTTGTGAATTTGACATAAATAGCATAAAAATTCTAAGATATTTTATGGTAAATTAGAAATGTCAGATCCACAGCTTTAAAATTTCAGATTTACATTGATTTACGTGGTATTTTAATGTGTACTTTATTGGTTTAGGCCTGAATAAGACAGATTTTAGCCTGACACATACTGTTTCTGATAGGCATTATTACGGTGAATCACATATTATATATATTTTTTTAAAAAGGTACTTTTGGCCTATGTAACACCCTGTGAAATGTGACCATTAATTATTTTGCTTTTATGATGTCTTGTCTCCTCTTTTTTGCTCATTCGTAGTTCCAGTAGTCACGGTCTGTGTGTTTGTTTTTCCATTTTTCTCTTGTAGTTTTTCTTTGGTGGTTTCTTCCTCATATGTTTTCAGTTGCTGTTCACGTCATCTTCACTGCATGTTCTCCGCATTTATGGGAAGTGCTGTCTTATTGATTGTTCATATAGGGGAGTTCGGGTTTTTCAGGGCTTGCTTACGTCCAGATTTGATGGAAGACGTTGTGGATGGTTCCCATTGTTTTGGGTGGTTTGGATAGGAATGATGAGAGTGGTGGACATCTGTTATTCTACTTTCTTTTTTCAAGGTGGCCAATAGAGGGCGCCTATGACACCGGTGAGTTGTTCTTGTCTACAGATCTACTGTGCAAACAGATTTTAAATTTGAATTGTTAAATTTATGCTTTCTTGCACAGAATTAGACATGGAGGTGCACGTGTGGATGGCATGGATTTGGGTCGGACACTCCTTTCCGATGCTGTGGGCGTTAGCTTCTGCGTGTTGCTTTGCTTCGGTGGGGAGCGGCCCCTGGTAAAAGAATGCCTTGATTTGAGAGTGTGGTGTCAACTCAGAACATGACACCATTTTGGTTCCAACTGCTTTGAACTACTGAATGAACCTTTAATGTTTTCAAAATTTTTTTAAATTATTTAACCAACTACAGCAACAAATCCAGGTACAGGTGCTATCAAAATAAATATAAAAATAGTTAAGATATCAAACTTACAGTTTATGAGTATTTATTTAATTAATTTAAAGCCTGATTTATGCAGCTGCAGCTCTGTAACTCCGTGTCATGCAATGACTTGTGTGACAGTTTTAAAGTTCTCTGTCTCTGGATTACGTTTTATTCTGGACTAATCTGACCCTCAGCAAGCTTTTCTTTCTACAATCATCACCTCTATATCAAAGATATACATCGAAGACATTTTCCGATTTTACTGACTTCGTGCTGTAAATGTGCAGACTTTTCTAATCCATTTATCAGTGTGCCCGCTATATAATATGATGGGAGACAAAGGATTAAAAGCAGAAAAGTGTCAAATAACAACCTTTTGTGTCTGATTTAACAGGTGCATGTCAGGCTTCAGGTCCCAGTCTGAACATTCACTCCGGTCCCACTTTCCTCAAATCGGCGAGTGTTAGACCTGAACTTTAATTTGTACCTCTGTTACTGTGCACGTCGAGACTGCTCAGGTTTTTAATGGAAATACTTTGCCATCGGACGAGACATTTATCTGATGTGAGCCATATGTATGTAACGGATTTGTTAAATTAGGAGGCGCTGAACATCTACAGGGAATCCTGAATCGGGATGTATGCCTCATTAATGACCGAGTCAAAATTTCCTCTGAAAATTTTTTTCTGCCAAATGTATTTGATGCATTATTAAAATGTTATCTGCGTGCACACTGTAAAAACTATTAAAATATGATGAGAGATGAAGGATTGAAATAAACGGTTGTACTTTTAATCACGGAAATGACTCCGGTCCCACATGCGAGGGATTTAATGGAAATACATTGCGATCGGATGGGACATTTTATCCAATGTGAGCAAAAAATCTGCTGTACAAAATCCATTATATACAGTATTACATGGAAAACAATACAAAAACTTTGGGACTTTTTTTTTTGTCTGGTGACTGTGAATACCTGGTTTATATTATGATGGAATAGGTGAGTTTTACTGTATGTACATGGGACTGAACAATAAATTTACCTCTCAAACCTTTGACAATGAAGTCGCTTCCATCCCACATGGCTGACTTTATTTTCCCAAATGTTTCTTCTGTTTGGATCTGAAGGGAATCTGCACATCTTGAAGCCCTTGTTGTGTCTATTTGTGCCTCCAAATGCACAACAACCCACCATTTTCAGTGAATAAATAAATAAAATAGTTGGATTTACATGCAGACACATTAACAGTGAATGCTATTTTGAACCCAAGATGGCACCACGAGTCACGTGACCAGTTTTGTTTTTGACTCATCATGTCGCCATTCTGTCTATCTAGGCACACTGCCTAGTAAGTTGCTGGTGTAGTTAGCCACACGGTATCCGAGTGGCTAGAAGGAGGGAGTGTCAAATAATTATTTACACTAATTTAATTTCATTGTTTAACTGTTGCTAACCGGATCCATAAAAAGATAGACATGTAAAATATTATTTTAGGTACCCACATCGGATATAGTAAATAATCCACATTATATTTTCGGTGGAAACAATATGCAGACGTTACAGATGGAGACCAAAATCTTACAATAGGCATAATAATTTGTGGGACTTATTTGGATGATTGTTATAGCACGATTGTATTAGTACGATTTCAAAATTATTGGAGATGCTTAAAAGCTAACACTTATCTTGGAACAGCAAAATTATGGATGGAACTCCACGGGGATTATACCACCAAATTACTGAAGGTTTGTGCTGATTCATATTGGTATTGAGGTGACATATACTAAAACATACCCTTCCAGAAGATTGGAATGGAATATCCACCAATGTTTCCTTAATGTTCCATTAACTACGATTAATATGACTCAGAGCCCTGACTGGACTAAATATGTGCTGAGGGATTGGCTATGAATTTGGTATCAATAACCTAATAGTTGACAGAGTTGGGAGAACATGTTGGCAGGTGGTTGGGCTGGTAACTTGATTTTATTTCATTCAAATTGCCTTGACTTTAGCAGTACCTGTACTTGTCCTGTGTATAAGACATTTGTCTTTCAGATGCATCACCACTGCCTTAGACACCAAATTAGGGGTATTGTCCCCCTATCAAATGTTAAAGCACTCTTAAGAAAACGATACCCATAATCTCCCCTCCTGAGGCAACCGATCTGGAAGAAGACCCTGGAAGAAGACGAGAAAGAAGACCGATGTATGTTACTGCCGAATTAAAATGTTGCACTGCTAAGGGCCCCTTCACACATAGTGCGAATATGTACAACCCAGGGCGACATCCGTCGGAGCAGCTCGTATGAAACATCGCACTGATGGGCAGGCGTGCACAATGCACAGTCCCGCGGTTCATGCTCGAGGGAACACAGTGCCAGCAGCTGCATGACGTGTAACCACATCGTGCAGCAATTGACGGCAATGCACAAACAAAGTTAACAGCAATGAGCAGCAGGAGAAAAGCTATTTTCCACAAGTCAGTGAACAAAGCCAGTGAAGTAACAATAAACTGTTCTTAAGATCATTAACTGTACGAGTAAATCTGAGTAACATCAACAGTTAATGTTATCAATACCTAAAAAACACTTATAACTGATCAAAAATATCATCATATTTGTTGTAGAAGTGATAGATAGATAGATAGATAGATAGATAGATAGATAGATAGATAGATAGATAGATAGATAGATAGATAGATAGATAGATAGATAGATAGATAGATAGATAGATAGATAGATAGATAGATAGATAGATAGATAGATAGATAGATGTTATTGGAAAGCATCACATAAATTTGACTATTTTTCTTATTATTATTATTTGTTCTTTTTTATCCACAGAAGTACAACATTTTATTACAAGCTTGACAAAGAATGATTTCAATAATGTATCAAAGGAAAAGGTAAAAGTTTGAATGTCAGTTTAGTGTATTTGACACACGTGACATAAAGGTCAAACAGCGACAGCGTGATGGGCGTGTTTTAAATGTTAGCAAGCGGCGAAGACGATGTTCCAGCCTGAAGCTCTGTCAGGAGATCAGAACCCGTCCCAACTCCTGTGCAAACTCTAATAATCATATTTCACATCATTAAGCTTCAATAACGAGCTGGAACATGAGCAGATCCTTTTCACCGTCTGACCCCGCCACGAGAGCAGGAAGGTCGCCTTAAAGGCCATAAAATATTGAAGTGACCTTCTTTTCCCGCTGAAACTGTGACTGAGCAGAGGAATTTTCCGGGTTATAATTCCATTTGGCAGAAATGATTACAACCTGGATGGTCTACACAGAAAGCCACCAAAGATGGACCCAGTGAGTCAAAACCGCCGCCGCTCTGATTGAATTCCAGTGTTTTCTTTCCCCTCCAGAGGAGCCAAAGTTTGATCTGTACTAATTGATATATGCCGGCTCCTCACTCCGCTCGTACCTTGGGCCAATTTAGCTGTTCCACTGGCTGAGTTTTAATTGAGTCCACATTAAAATTTACTTATAAAATAATAATGGGCTCCATGCAAATGAGCTCCATCCTGATATTACTGCGGCTGCATTAGCATATCCACAAGCAGTCTGCGAGTTCAGAAATCAATATAGATGATTAATAATATATGTGCTACAGGAATAATTAAAGCAATTTGGTGCCAGGACTCAGTCAGCCTTGGCAAACCAAAGGTGCAATTTTGACACAATCTAATTTTGTACAACTTGCCTGGATTGAAATAATAATGTTTAAAAAAAATTACACTTTCAAATACTTGATTTCATTTCATTTTATTGAATGTATGAAGGTGTGAACTATCATTTTGTACCTGATTAGCATATTTCAGCAAATAGATAAAGTGCACTTCAATTTATTGAAGTACACAGGAACAGGTGCAGGGACAGGGACGGGAGCAGGAACAGGAGCAGGAAAGGAATGCCCGGGTGAAAACCAGGTCGACAACAAGGAAAGAGCAGGGTGTAAAATGGGTCTGCAATGAGGAAGCGGCAGGATGAAAACCAGGTTGGCAACAAGGCAACTGCATGGTGTAAAACGGATCCACAATGAGGGAATGGCAGGGTGCAAAACCAGGTCAGCAACAAGGAAACGGCATGGTGTAAAATGGGTCTGCAACGAGGGAATGGCAGGGTGCAAAACCAGGTTGGCAACGAGGGACTGGCAGGGTGAAAACCAGGTCGGCAACAAGGAAATGACAGGGTGTAAAACCAGCTCTGCAACAAGGAAACGGCAGGTTGTAAAATGGGTCTGCAACGAGGAAATGCAGGGTGAAAACTAGGTCGGGAACAAGGGAACGGCAGGGTGTAAAATGGGTCTGCAAGGAGGGAACGGCAGGGTGTAAAACCAGGTCGGCAGCAAGGGAAGGCAGGGTGTAAAATGGGTCCGCAAATGAGGGAACGGCAGGGTGTAAAACCAGGTCAGCAACAAGGCAACAGCAGGGTGGAAAATGGGTCTGCAATGAGGGAACGGCAGGGTGTAAAACGGATCCGCAATGAGGGAACAGCAGGGTGTGAAATGGTTCTGCAATGAGGGAACGGGAGGGTGTAAAACAGGTCTGCAATGAGGGAACGGCAGGGTGTAAAACCAAGTGTCCAACAAGGGAACGGCAGGGCGTAAAACGGGTCCGCAACGAGGGAACGGCAGGGTGTAAAATGGATCCGCAATGAGGGAACAGCAGGGTGTGAAATGGTTCTGCAATGAGGGAACGGGAGCGTGTAAAACCAAGTCAGCAACGAGGTAATGGCAGGGTGTAAAACGGGTCCACAACAAGGACCCGTTTTTACACCTTCACCCTGCCTGTCTTGCTCCTAAATTATGTGTTTTATACCCTGCCATGTTGTATGGTTGGGGGTGCCTGGCTGTCTTTTGTTTCTGTCTTCTGTTTCTGTCTTTTGTTTTTCCTTCCAGGTGGCACGCGTTTAGGACTGACTGGCTGTGTGGCTGAGTTATCAGGACCTCACCCTGATCACCTGAGGCTGATTATGTGCAGCTCGTCAGGACTCACAGCTGTGGTGCATCTAAACGGATTGGAGCATGGTGGCATTTAAGTCTGGAGTACACAGTGTGTATTTGCCAGAGACTCGACCTTGTGACCAGACGGGTGAGATCGTCGTCTTGAGAGCCATCTCATCATTATGGATGCAGAGACCGTCCAGGTTTGATGCCATGGTCTGTGAAAGAGGAGGGGGTGAGGTCTCACGCTCGTCAGCACACTTCCTGAGGTACGTTAGGTTTTGTGACTAACATAAGTACAGTCAGTAAATGTGGTGTCCGTCACACCTTATTATATTGAGCTGTTATGTTAGTCGTTTAATCAGCTTCCACTGCAGTTGAGAATGTGAACTGGGTGTTCCATGCCTGCAGGGTGGGAAGCTGATTAGTGATTAAGCCAGGAAGTGTTTGCTGTTTATGTACACCTTTGAGTGGTCTCTCTGTGTGTGGAGTGTGGACTCACATGATGGTTTCTTCTTTCACAGACTTGGTTTGTCGCGGCCACCTGGGGGGTGTCGGCGGGGTCCTTGGGTCCGAACTGGTTCTGGCTCCGGACCGTTTGTACTGCTAGGAGCGCACCGCTAATCCACCTCGCCAGACCGCGCACTTATTTGTTTGTACTTTTTTCACATCACTGTTATGTCATTAAATTTTGTTATCCTTTGTACCGTGCTCTGCTTATTTCATACTGGGTCCTTCAAACGCTGGTCGGTTCTCCGTCCTGCGTCCGACACATAACACTGCCGTATATATTTTCATACTTCTTTGTCTCTTACTTTTTATCCTGAATGTGCATGAGCACCTGTTTTAGAACATGAGATTTATCAACAGCGGATACATACTGATGTTTGTACGACCTGACGTACACCTGGTTGATGATTCTAGATTTTTTTGTACATACAGACAAAATGTCGTTTATTCTATGTACAGTTTGATGAATGAGGGTCCTGGTTTGAGTCAGACCTCTTGACTAGGTTCTTCATAGGAAGTTTCTAAGGCTTTTCTCACACACAATTCATGCTGTTTTAGTGGAAACCACTGGTGTGCCATCCTTGCCAGCACTTGCTGCCAGATACCAGTAATATCCAGTGTGTGTGTGCCATGTGATCGCTGCATGTGCAACATGTTGATTGGCATTTAAGGTCGCATTTAACCTGGGTGTCATCTGCTGCTTCCCAGCAAAGTATTTTTCAATGTTGTCTCTCTTTTTCCATGTAACCATCGATGTGGAGTTTCTGACCAGCACAGTGGTTTCCAGCCTCTCAGACAGCAATTGAAATAATCTAAGTTTTCCTGTTCATTTTTGTATGATGTTGAAAGAGTAGTACTGTATGCATAACACATAATATTGCATTGTCTTGAATTTCAGAGGCAGTGGTCAGAACCAGTGAAGAATGGTCCAGATACATAGTTAAGAGAATAATTCTTTTGTTTCAGTATAATGATTGCTCACTTCTCAGCAACTCCAGCATGCAGAGGGTTGTGTAAGTGCAAGTGAAATGCCTCGACTTGCACCCAGTTAGGTGCTTGTGAAGGAAGATGTGCACAGTAGATGAATATATGACACATTTTGTTGCTTTAAGATATATATTGTGACATGTATAACTTGTTAAAGGCTTATCATATCACTTTTATTTCAAAAGAGAAATGAATGGACATTACATGTGTGTTTCTTTAGCATTTTCTGTTTGAGCTGCTGCCATCAGGCAGATGGTACAGGACCATTAAAGCAAGAACAAACAGACTGAAAAACAGTTTCTACCCTCTAACTGCTGTTAGAGCTTTGAATGCCACTGGAACCAAACAGCCAGGTCACATGACACATTTAAGGGAAATATTTGTTTTTCTGCAATATCCACTGCTTTGTTTCTGTGTAGGCTCTCAGTTGTCCAGGTGGTTTCCATAATAGAGAAGCTTGAATCTTCGACTGGACTGGGTTGCTTGACGTGAGGACGTTTCGCTTCAAATCACAGAAGCTTCCTCAGCTAAAATCCTTGCTCTGGTAGTCTGATTTCTGTCTTGACTCTTGTAGAGAAGAATAAACCAGAAGCCAACAAAAGCTGGAGTTTTTAACCTAACCAGACCCCACCTACCGAGAGGCTGACTGCTATAGGCTAGTGCCTAAACAATAGCTCTAATTAGCACCTATTGTGCTCTAGTTAGCACTCTCCTAATGACAGGACGGAAGCCTCCCCTGATGGCTCCCTTGACGACTCTCTCCTGATGATGTGAATGACTCATTACCATGAACAAAAGACTGAAACTGCTTTGACCTGAGTACCACATTGTAAACAGGGGACAAAGCATGTCTGAGTCAAGCAACGTCAAGCAACCCAGTCCAGTCGAAGATTCAAGCTTCTCTACTATCCACTGCTTTGTACACATTTTTCTGTTTTTTTATATGCAATCTCTTTTTTGCTACTACATTCTTTCTTTTTTTTAATTTACGGACATTCCTCTTTCATTCAGTTAAATTTTGTGTTTCTTCTTCTTTTTTTCTCCAGACGTTTTAAGTCTGCATGTGGTTTACTCAGGTTTATAGCTGCACTGAAAGGCTGCACCTTACCTTTGGACAGAAAACATCAATTTTGGTTATTGATGCCACTGTATATGATTTGTATAATGGCTACATTATAGTAAGTTTGTTCCGTTTTTACTGTTACTGGGGCTGATGTTATTTGGACATCATAGCAATTAGTGAGAAATGTTGATTTTTTTTTTTTTTAACAAGTTCAAGCTGTTATATGTAAATAAAGTGTGTTTATCATCTGTATGTATTTACGTTTAGTCTGTTTTGAAAATCCCAAGCCACGCCTATTTAATTTGCATATTTCACTGGTGTCCACCCCTTAAATTGTTCATTATAACCTACAGATTGTAGGGGAGAAGGTTCATGCTTTCTTCAAAATGTAAACAATTGGCTCTTTGTGGCACCTTAGAACCTGGACTAAGTAGTGACATATTGAGTCAGCGAATGCTACATGTACCGCTAACCATCACACACGTTTTCTGTGTGAGAAGGGCTTCAGCAGTGTTGTATAAAGTACCAGAAAATTACACTTAAGTAAAAGTACAGATACCCACTAAAAAAATGACTTTGGTAGAAGTTCAAGTCACTGATTGAAATGCTACTCAAGTAAAAGTCTTAAAGTATCTAGTATTTATTGTACTTAAGTATGACAAGTAATGTACAACTAAATGTACTCAAGTATTGAAAGTAAAAGTACAAGTAAAATTTTTTTTATGTAGGCTTGTAAATGACTGATAGTATTAGTCAAAATACTGAAAATTGTGCACATCCCACAAAAACACTTCAGAAACAAGGTTTCAAAACCTAAACGAGAGTAGGCTACTCACTAGGTGTTCACAGGAAACAGTTATTTATTTCTATATGTATTTATTTATTTTCATTGTTACATGGTTTTATCTTTTCTGTTGTGTTTTGTTTCATTAGGTTTTTTGTCTCTTTCTCTAAAATGGTATTGTAACATTATTAGTCTATTATTATTGACTATTATTGTCTATTATGTAGACTATTATTGTTGTTGCTATATGAATAAAAATAAATTTTAAAAATTACAATTTGACTCTTTTACGACAACAAACGCTGAGCCATTAATTATACAGAAAACAAATCAACACAACCGTGCTGATGTGAACAGCTTAATGCTAACTTTAACATTGAAAACGCCATAGACATTCATTTATAACTTAAAAACGGGACCGATGCTATCAGCTGTTTCAGAAGACCATAACAGGTTGGTTTAACATAAAAATATTAAATATTACTAACAGACATATGCTCTTCAGGGTTTTAGCGGGGAAAAAAATTTGGATAAAGCGAAATAAAGCAATCAATCCACGAATCGTAGATCGAAGCACTGCTTCAACCTGCGAATCACTGCTTCGATTGGTTCAAGGTTCAAAGCAAAGCCGCGCTGCAGAAAAGCTGATTACAGACCTGCTGCAGGGAATGTAATCAATGTAGAGAAATTATCATTTTCCAGACAAACACCCCCCAAGTGCGCAACTGCAAAAAAGCCTACCAGACATGCCTCATGACAAATCGGCCTGACTTCGTTGCAGTCACTAGTAATCAGTGGTGTCTCTGGGTGAAAACACGACATTTTTCATGTGTGTGTGTGTGTTTGTAACGAATAACGGCATGGCGAATAGAAAATGTATCGGAGTAGAAGTATGCAATTAAGGTTGGAAATATAGTGAAGTAAAAGTGAAAGTAAGCTGAATTTAAAAAAAAAACTCAAGTAAAGTACAAAGTCTCCCAAAATGTACTTAAGTACAGTAGTGAAGTATTTTTACTTCGTTACTATACAACACTGGGCTTCAGGCACACTGCTTGTTCATTGGGGTACCTGAAAGCTCAGTGCATGGACCACTACCCTTCCTGACATCTCAAAACAGACAAAAGATTTTCACCTGTCAGAATGAACCACCTGTCAGAATAAGACATGTCAGAATGAGCCACCTGTCTGTCAGAATAAGCCACCTGTCAGATTGACCCACCTCTGTCAGAATGAGCCACCTGTCAGAATGAGCTAACTGTCAAAATGAGCCACCTGTCTGTCAGAATGAGCCACCTGTCAGGTGAGCTTCTTGTGATTCTAGCCAACTTCCTTTCAACTTCACTTCAACATCAATTTCACCTGAGCTGTTTCCACAGATAAAACCTGTGACACAGCTCAGGGGTCTGCCTGTCTCCTGGTTGTGTGCTCCTGGTTCTTGTCATCTAACATGTCTATGTTGCAGTCCGGCGCTGGCAGAATCCAGAATCCAGCAGCTCTCCCCCTCACTGTCATGTGTCTGCTCTTCATTTCACAGTCAAGGCCTTGTTTCTCATCTACAAATCCTACCAGCTCTATCTGGACTCAGGTCTCCGTCTTTAGAGTCTAATTAGCCGTTAGCTGCATTACTGTCGTTAATCCTGGTGGGTTTGGATGTTCATGTAAATTTATCTCAAGTGAAACTGAGAAACAAAAAATCTTCACATCTGATGCATTCTGTTCTTGTTTGTCTCTTTCAGCTGCCCTGGTTGTTCAGGGTCATCACAGCAGATCCAACATAGATCCACAAGGAATATGGAACAAGTTTATACGGGACGTCCTTCCTGGTGCAACCGCAGAAACACGACCTGGTCTTCCCAAATGACCTCTCCGTTGGGTACCAATTATGATGGACCCTGCTTCACCTCTGAGATCTGAAAGGATCAGGAACTTGAGCAGGACGGGATCAGGTCCAGAACAGGAATCGCCACCTGATCCTGATCTAGTAAGGATCCATGATGGAACTCCCATTTTCCTGACAATGATTTGGCAGACATTTGACTACGGAAGGCTTCCTGAAGGAACTGAAGAAGGGACTGTGGAAGTTTGGCTGGTGCTAGGAATCGGAAACCAACACACAGTGAGACTCCACACAGGAAGAATGTGACCCTCAGTGGGCTTGAACCCAGAACCTTCTTGCTGTGAGAAACAGTGCTGACCGCTGCACCACATGTTAAAATATTTTGCTTGATAAGAAAATAGGAGTTATTTCTTTTTTAAAAGAAGATTAAAATAAAAGCTTCCTGCATGTGGCTCATTAGCTCCAGAATCTTCTTCGGTAAAGCGTTGCAGCATCGATCTCCATGAAGCAGCCGGAGTGCCGTTGATGCGCCACACACAGATTTTTGTTTTCACATTTAATTATGCATCCTGTGTGATTACCAGGTAAAACAAATTATGTGTTTTGTTGGCAGCAGATAAATCTGGCTCTCAACTCGCCGTAATGACCCGTGTAATTCCGAACACGCCGGCTCTTTTAACACGTATCATTAGTGGGGTTGTATATTAGACATACATTCTGTGCCTTAATTTGGTCTCCCAGGAGCACTTGTAACGCTGCAGCTGCCACATGCAGGACACCTTTAATTTATTTATTTTAAAGGCGGAGAGTAATTGACTTCTGCAGAGACGTGAGTCACGCCGGCTGCTGCTGCTCCTGAAAAACGCATTAATTCCAGCGCGCAATCTGCTGCAAGAATTAATAATTTTAATGGGGAAGGATGATGGGAAAAGGGAAAACGCATGTTGTGTTTCTCAGGGACTTATTTATCACCCAACGAACAGGATCCCGCCGCACACTCAGTGATCCATAGCAGGGGGCGGGGCTGTTGCCCGGCTGTGACAACTTCCTGTTTCACGGCGTCTGTTTGCCGTCCATCTGTGTTTGACTCGACATTTGTGATGATGAAGAAAATATATGAAAACATCACAGACAAGAGCTGAAGGGTCACGATGGAAAAATGACACAAGACTTAAACAAAACAAATCATTTGTTTTATTGGGGTGATGGGGCGGAGCTTATCTCCTCCACAGAGACCTGGAACCAAAGACATCCAGCCATCACCTGAGGTCAGTGGTTAGAGTCCAAGACTGACAACCAGACAAGAAGTGACAAGGGTGGGGCCAAGATGCAGCAGGCTGTTTAACTCACCAGATAAATCCCACTTGTTCAGGGTCACAGGGGGTAGAGCCTATCCAGGCGGTCAGTGGGTCAGAGGCGGGGTTCACCCTGAACTGCTCTGTCACAGGACCGGCACATGCACACAGACATAGTCACATTCTCAGTTTACGTTCTCCCGTTCAGAAGCAGGACGCTCGCTGCCGCTCCACCTGGCAGGCTGGACTCCTGGACTCCTCCGGGACGCGGCTTTGGCTCCAGGTCCAGATCAATGTGAGCTAAATGTGAATCAGATCACTGCCAGTGTGGACGCTCTGTAAACAGACTCATAGGCTGTGAGGTCCTCCAGGACGTTGGAACCGGGGCCTCGTGTCCTTCAGAAACCTTTAATGAGTTCCAAATGAACACACAATGTTCAGCCCAGTGGTGCTCAGCTCCAAGCCCACAGCCAGCAGAGCAGCCAGCGTGGGGCTCCGAGCCTGGAGCTCGCAGGCTCGGAGCCTGGAACCTGGAACATGGAGCCATGGGAACCTGCACAGGAAACTGTTTTCATGACTGCAGCTCAGCCAGAAGCCAAATACTGAAAGTGATCCAGGAACAGATGTTAGAAGGAGTGTGAATGGTCGGTTCCTCCTGGACGAGGTGCCCATTAGAGCCCGTACGTCCTCCAAACTTGCTGCATCAGTCCCTCAGGTCACTGACACGTTTGACTTTCAGAACCATCTGGTCATCAGCTGTGCAGCAGCTAGTTATCACTACTAACTGGTGTAAGTAACGAGAATAAACAGTTTTACCGTATTAAACTGGATTATTGGAAATACTGGACACATGTTTTGTCAATAAAATATTACAGTATTTTCCAGAGTATAAGTCACAGAAACTTTGTAACGGGCCTTGGTACTTTCAGCACACCTTTAAAACCGAGTCTGCTCAGACGTATTGACATCATCACTTTGAGCTTTTCTTCGTGTCTTTGGTGACGGTTGGGCTCCAGACATAAAATACAGTTAGTGCTCACGCTCAGTTCAAACAAATTTTTTCTCCAAACAGCAAGACATCCTGTCCAAAGACACCAACCACTGAGTAAATGGACACCTGTCCCCGCGCAGAAGACAAACAATAACCGCTAAACACCACGCTGAGCTGGTTTGCACTGGACTCACCTTTAAGTTGGACCACTGTCAGCTACTTCTGGAAGTGTGCCACATGCAAAGAGTTTTCCCAAATATCAGAGTCTGCTCCCTGTCGCCAGCTCAAATCCTTCAATCGTCAGTTATTGAAGGACCAACTGGAAGGTTCCCAAACAGCAGACTCCTCAAATCCAGTCTTTAGTCCCATCATGAAAAGGAGTCATCCCAAACACTGAGGCTAATATATTAGCAGAGGCTACCCTCTTCTTCTTCTTCTAAATACATCATGTGGTGGAGGACGAAAAAGAAGAAGAACAATAAAAACAATGTTATTTCCTCTTAAGAAATTATGTTTGGTTGTTTTTTTAACTGGAAGACCACACTCGAATAAAATATCACTTTTTACTCTATTTGGAAGAAAACATTTTTGGATTATGTGAAGCAACAAAGATATCTCTTTTAAGAGTCCTGTGCAAAAAAATCAACAAGAAACAAAACTACCAGGGGGTTCTTCATCTTTTACAAATGTAAAACAGTTTTCAAACATTTAATTGCATTGCACGTTTACCTCACATATCTCTGTTCAGTGACTTAAAGAAGCAGTTCACTGGTGTTTTGTGCCTGGTATGGCAACATTAATTAGCTTGTTAGCTGTGGTGCTGAACGCCATGTGTCTTGTAAGTAAATAATGTAGTGATTGAATTCATATTTTTTCTTGTTGCATGAAGGAGTAAATGCCACTTACACTCAGGAAAATACAGTACATAAAAATTCAGATTCCTCATTGATTGACTGTATAAGTCAGTAAGTAAATAGCCGTTATTTGTCATTGTACAAACACAACACAATTTGTCCTTTGCATTTAACCATCCTAATTACAGTTAGACACAATCCAACCACTAGGGGCAGTGTGCAGCCACAGTCCAGCACCTGGGGTCAAGTCCAAATGTAGAGTAGTGCAAATAGTAGTGCAAATTTGGTTCCATATGTTTGGTACCATTGCACTCTGCACAGATGCACACACATGCACGCTCGCACATATGCTTGTGCACATGCTCGTGCTAGCATGTATACACGTACGCGTGCGCATGCACACACACAAAACAAATCCACTGCGCTGTCTGGAGGTTGTTAGAAGGAAGTTGGAATGAAAATCTAGACTAATTTCTGATGTGATTTTTACCTCTGCCAAGGAGGTTATATTTTCGGTCACGTCCGTTTGTTTGTTGGTTGGTTGGTTGGCTGGTTGGTTGGATTGTTAGCAGGATTACTCAAAAGATCCTCAACGGATTTCAATGAAATTTTTACCAGGGGTGTATCTTGACCTAACTTAGAAGTCAATACATTTTGGTAATGATCCAGAACACGATCTGGATCCAATAATTTTTGTAAGGATTCTTTATCATTGCAGGATAGGGCCAATTTCAACATTTTTGCATCTAACTTCATGAAGACGAGTCACAAAGGCTGAACAAAAATTAAGTTACGACACAACAATAATTTAGCATTTTTTGTTTCTCCTCATTGAATAAACTTAATAGAAAATAAAACAACTTGTGTAGTTCATGCAGTTTCTCTTTAGAAATGCATGTACTGAAGATCTAGGTGTTTAACCACTGAATCTGAAACACGGTGGTAGATGTGTGAAATGACGTAGAATAAGTCTCTTTGCTAAAGGGTATTCCATGTGACGTCAGTGACCCTATGGCCTTGGCGGAGGTTTGCGCTATCCGAGTGCTTCTAGTTTTTCACTGCACTGAGGATGTACACAGTCTTTTTTTTTTGGTAGTACAAGCGCGCACAAGCACCAACCCGGTTGCGTGTGTGTGTGCTTGCATGCGGGGGGGACAATGACACAATGAGTGGATTGAGCAAACTGACTCTGCTAATTCTTGTAACACACACACAAAATCTACTCCGCTGGATGCATGAAGAGTTGTTCAGATGAAAAGGTGACGTGATTTTTGGCTGGACTGAGGAACTACACAAAGTGTTTTTTTAATGGAAGTCTGAAGTCAGTGTACAGCATCACCAGACTACACATCACAATTTGGACTTTAGCAGCAGTGGAACACCAAAATGTAAGTCCGTTTTCTGTTGTTTATAAATTAATAAAATATCAAATGATAAGGATCTATTTTATCCATTATATAAAACAAATAATGAATGTTTTTATGTTCTTTCAATGGAACAAATATTTAATTCGGTGAAAGCTCATTGGATGGTTTAGTCCAGGTTTCACCTCATGAAATATTTGTACCACTGAACTCATAAACATTCATTATTTGTATAATATACATAAATAAGATTTTACACAAAAAGGACAAAAAACGTCAGAATACAGGAAAAAAAATGAGAATGGCTCCTTTAGGTATCAATCAGGTCAGAGTGAGAACTGATAAAAGTAACTGATCTGGTCTCAGTGTGATCACAGAGTGACCAATTGCAGTCTGTTTTACTGGGATTTGAACATTCACCTCCAGGTTGTCATTGTGAACTCTGGATTGTTTGTGACTGTTTCTCTGAAACATTTCTGTCACTGTTTGTTCTTTTTTATTTGTTCATTTGACCAAAGCTTATGGTCTCCCCGTCCCCCCACTCAGTCTGGTCTGCTGCAGGTTTCTTCCTGTGATCATGGTCACTGATGGGCAGAGCTGTGATTAGGTGCTACATGAAGTGTGGATCAGTGAGGTTCATCGTCAGTATTGTTTGTGCATATTGACTTTGTGGTCAGAATGTTACAGGTTGCAGGCGGCGGCGTTATGACTGCAGGAGGTGCCGCTGCGGCTGCGCTGCGGGCTGTGCTGCAGCGGTGTTGTGGGCCGTATGGTGGTGCCGTTGGGCACGGCACGGCGCTGCTGACAGCTAAACGATGTGAACAGGCCGATGGTGACGGTCCTGATGAAATCAAAATAATTTGGTTGTTTCTTTTTGTTTCTCATAAATAAAGTACAGACATCAAAGAGAATTGTTAATCTCGCTGATTCGTTTCTCTGAACATAGACTTGTTACAGATGGCTCTGGATCTCATTTGTATGTTGGAGGAAGTGTGAGTTTGTACTTCCTGTCACCTGAGGGCCGATGTGGTTGGGCAGTTTGAAACAAACACACACAAACATTTGATTAGAGACGAATCTGTATTTCCTCTGAACAACACTTAATATTTCTCACTCCTCACTCACATGTAAATGAGGATGTGGTTAATTGTATCACAAATTAGCGAGTCGCGGCACATCGAACTGTTTCTTTGTCGTTGTGTAATTAGGGCCCAAATGTTAATGAATTATGCTAATTCAAAACACTTAGCATATAATATTGGAGACAATCAACAATTAGCATATGCTGCGCTGGAGACGATCAAAGACCCCTGTGGTGCCGCAACGCTGACACGCCACCTAACATGGTGAAGAGTCACATGATCTGGTTACATGCACAACCAGCATGTTAATGACTGTGGCCACGCCCACTGCACCGCTTCAGGGATTCATTGGGCCACGCCCCCACATCGGCCCTGCTGAACCAGGCTGCATTCCTACACAACATTTCACAAACAACTCATTTACAAAATCAGCCGTCATGGAGGTGAGAAGTTCAAATCCCACTCCTGACAGCAGGAGGGATTTTGGGCTTCATCTTCATTTTATTCTAGAATTAAAAACATGATCACGATACACAGACTATACACACACACGCATGGGTACACACACACAGACACACACACGCACACACACAAACATTTATATAAGTCATCCATGTCCAGTGAAAAAAGAGATTAAAAATGTTTTCATTTCTGTTGTCTCAGCAATACAGGCTCACGCACGCACACACACACACACACAGGCTCACACATAAACATGCACACACAGGCTCATGTATAAACACACACACAGGCTCACGCATAAACATACACACACAGGCTCACATATAAACACACACACACAGAGGCTTACGCATAAATGTGCACACACCAGCTCACATATAAACGCATACACAGGCTCACTCATAAACATGCACACACAGGCTCACGTATAAACACACAGACAGGCTCACGCATAAACACGCACACACAGGCTCATGTATAAACACAAGCACACACACATAGGTTCACGTATAAACACACACAGGCTCACGCATAAACATGCACACACAGGCTCACGCATAAACATGCACACACAGGCTCATGTATAAACACGCACACAGGCTCACATATAAACATGCACACACAGGTTCACGTATAAACACACACAGGCTCACATATAAACATGCACACACAGTCTCACATATAAACACACACACAGAGGCTCACGCATAAACACACAGGCTCACATATAAACACACACACAGGCTCACGCATAAACATGCACACATGCACAGGCTCACTCATACACATGCACATGCAGGCTCACATATAAACACACACACAGGTTCACTCATAAACATGCACACACACACACACAGGCTCACGTATAAACACACACACGCATGCATACACATAGGTTCACGTATAAACACACACAGGCTCATGCATAAACATGCACACACAGGCTCACGTATAAACACACACACAGGCTCATACATAAACACACACAGGCTCACACATAAACATGCACACCCAGGCTTACGTATAAACACACACAGGCTCACGTATAAACACACACACACAGGCTCACACATAAACATGCACACACAGGCTCACGCATGAACATGCACACACATGCTCACACATAAACATGCACACACAGGCTCACGCATGAACATGCACACACATGCTCATGTATAAACACACACACGCACACCCAGAGGCTCATGCTTACACACACACACACATACAGGCTTGTGCTTAAACACCCCCCTCCACACACACACACACACACACCCAGAGGCTCATGTATAAACACACACAGGCTCAAATGTAAACACACACATACAGCCTTATGTTTAAACACACACACACACACACAGGCTCACATGTAAACACACATACAGCCTTATGTTTAAACACACACACACACACACACACGCTCACATATAAACACACACAGGCTCATGTGTAAATACACACACACACAGGCTCAAATATACACTCACACACACAGGTTTTAATTTATACACACACAAAGGCACACATATAAACACACACGGGCTTATGTTTAAACAGACACACACATGCTCACATATAAACACACACACACACAGGCTTATGTTTAAACACACACACACACACACACAGGCTCATATATAAACACCCACACAGACAGGATCACACATAAACAAGCACACACAAGCTCACGTATAAACACACACACACACACGGGCTCACACATAAACATGCACATACATGCTCACGACAGGCTCACACATAAACATGCACACACAAGCTCACGTATAAACACACACACAGGCTCACACAAACATGCACACACAGGCTCACACATAAACATGCACACAGGCTCACACATAAACATGCACACACAGGCTCAAGTATAAACACACACACAGGCTCACACATAAACATGCACACACAGGCTCACATATAAAAACACACAGGCTCACACATAAACATGCACACAGGCTCACGTATAAAAACACACACACAAGCTCACACATAAACATGCACACACAGGCTCACGTATAAAAACACACACACAAGCTCACACATAAACATGCACACACAGGCTCATGTATAAACACACATAGGCCCACGTATAATCACACACACACAGGCTCATGTTTAAACACACACAGACAGGCTCACGTATAAACTCACAGGTTCATGTATAAACACACACCTAGGCTACTAGTTAGTCAATGTCAGTTTTATCTGGTGTTAGTTAAACAGCCTGCTGTGTCCTGGCCCCGCCCTTGTCACGTGACCATAGCCATGGACACGCCCCCACTGCCTGTGATCCGTATGACAGATGGGAGCAGGCCAGCAGCTCGCTGTGAGTCTTTATTTTCCTCAGGATTCTTGTCACGATGGAGGATTCGGGTGTTTATCAAAGAAATGACTGATCATAATATCAGCCTTATTGGTCTCAACAGAAACCACACAACCATCTTGCAGATTACTCCTTGATGAGGAAAATGCAATTAAAATGTCAAGTGCGTTTTATTAGATTCTATGCGCCCTGCCAGGTTTTAGCAGCCCCGCGAGTCCCTGATGTTCAGGCGATGGATGGATAATATGAGGCCAAAATAACCGCCGCCCCTCCCCGCTGATCCATACTCAACACCTACACACACTTTAACCATGACTCCGTCTGTGGGCAGAAACTACAGCCACAACAGCACTCATTAGCGTGCAGACCTCTTTGTCTTCATATTTATTTTTCCTGCTTTTTTTAAAATGGTGGCTGTGCTGGTGGTGAAGGACACACCCACTTATCACCTGGCTGCAGCAAAGAGATGGTGGTGGTCCGCTGGACTGCACTCAGGATCCGGGGCAGTTCTGTACCCGTGCCGCTCCCAAAGCCTCCTTCTCTGAGAAAAAAATGGCACTTTTTTGTTTCAATTAATGCAGATTAATCTGAATCAAAAGTCTGTGACAGATACACAGAAATTCTTTATCAAATGATGTAAATAAAGATTTTTTTTGTCTTTGATTTATCTTTTAATCAAGTTGAGCATTTATGCTGCCATTAGAGAGATTCAAAGACAAACCAGGTTTGATGTAAGAACATAAAAACGATCCTTATCATGCATACAATTAAATATTTTCTGATTGCTTTTAGAATAACAGTTAAACATCTGCCTAAATGAGATTGGATTTGAATTTAAACAGATGTACACTGGATGAAAGTTGGACTGGATTAAAATGCTGCTGAAACACTTTGTTCCTGTTTAAACCAGATTACTTTTGGATTAAATCAGTTTCAATCAACTGGATATGGGTTATTATTTATTTTTCTTTCATCCGCCAAGGATGGAATAAAATCATCAGCATGTATTTATTTGTCTGTCTGAGTTTTTGAAGGATTACGTACGTCAGAACTACTTAATGGATTTTCACCAAAAGTTCATCACACATTGGTGTTAGGCCTTGAAAGACTTCATTAAATTTTGGAGGTGATCCAGATCCGGATTGGCCGACTTCAAAAACCTCTGATTGCTCTTGTTGTTGTTGTTGTTATATGATTTTTACAGAACAAACAGCTAAAAATTGATGGTTTCAGGTGTTTTGGAACTAAAAATATTCTATATATTAATAGCCCCTATGTGCATGGCTTCGATCATGGACAAACCAGGGAGAGCTGACATTTGCTGTTTGACATGCATAATTTTATTTAGTGAGTACATAATATAATTGTAAATACATAAAAAAAAACAGATGGATGAGACAAGAAATTTAAAACACTTATTTCCATTGCGGTCCATTTAAAAATCAAATGACAAAACAGATGTAATAATAATAATAATCATGTGTATAAAACAAGAACCTAAACAATTTCTAAGACAGTAAATTAACATAACAAAATTACATAATTAACAGGAAATAAAAGGGTTGAGTTCTTGCAAAAACTGTGGAGGTCTAAGGTTCTAAAAACATTCTCACACACCATCCCAACTCATAGAAACTTTGCTTAATTTATTACCACTCTTGAAAAATGTCAGCTGCCGATTCTATGAACACGACCCAATCTAGAGCCCGTGGATCCCCACAGACAACACACTAGTTTTATTTTTAACATCTCTCACACACAATCAAGGATTCTTTATTTTGAGAATTAGTATCCTTTGATTTTTAGTCATGTGACTCTCGATTCAATTGGCTGTTCTGTCTGACATTTCATTGGTTCACAGTGATGTGTCTGTGATAGGCTCCTCCTCCTTAGCATCAAGTTGCCAATGAGGAAGTAAGTGAATGATGCCAAAACTATTTGAACAATGCCAAACATATTTGAATGTTTGAACCACTTTCCAAACATCTAAAATAACAACTGATTTGTGTTTGAGGAATTTTGCATTTGCTTTGGCTGAAATGGATGATGGATGCTGGATCTGTGATGGATTACCAGATCCAGGACAAATCAATGATTCTGTTTGGGTCGATGCAGCTGCTTCATGCTTTAGAACCAGCTTCAGTTTCAAGACTGCACGTAGCTGCAATTAAAGTCTCCTCTGAAGAAACTGAATCTGGACTCTGGTTTGCTGGCAAATTACGGACCTATTTCCAGTTTGTTTTCCTCAAAGGAACTGTAAAGCCTGTTCATGGAGCACCTTTATGAGTATCTGTCAGACACTGAGGTTGTTGAGCCTTTGCTGTCAGTGTTTAAAACACACCACTCCATGCAGTCTGCACTCACTAAAGTGGTGAAAAATTTGTTGCTGCTATTGATGCTGATGTTCCATGTAGTTTCAGAACTGTGGCAAAATTAGAACTTTTTTGTTCGCAGCCACGTGACCACCATTTCTGGAAGGGGATTAATGTTTGTCTGATGTCAAACATGGCTCGAAACCTGATGAAGCAGCTGCCTATCAACTTGAAAAACTGTTATTTTAAATGGTTTAGGGTTAGGATTAGGATTAGGATACACTTAGGATTTGATTTTTATGAAATACATCAAAAGTTTGGAAATTTGAACAGTGCTTCTGCTTTTGGACCACAGGTAGACAGTAGCACAATTCTGAAATGATCCAGGTCCAGTTCAGGAATATTTTTGATTGGGAACCTAGTAAAACATCTCTTTTGCTGATAGGTTTTAGTGCAGTTTTCGAAACACACTACACTTGACACAAAAACACACCCTCTGATGATGTCATCCAACCTCAGATCCCGTTGGGCTCTGGTTCTAAACAGTATCCAACAATTTTGGTTTCAAAGCAACATATTTTGGACTCCAGTACCTGTGTAGTTTGAAATGAAGCTCCGCCTCCTGCTATTTGCTGTTTATGGGCACTTAGTCCAAATGCTGCAGGTGATTGCTCAGCTGTCAGTTCTCTTCAAACCAAAACCTGCTGACTTCGGATCTAAAATGCCCTTTTGGTTTTTTTTGTTGTTGTTGGGTTTTTTTGTTGTTTTGTTTTTTTTAGGTTTGCTGCACTTGATATTTATTTTTGACTTCTTGACTTGTACGTACCTTTAGAAAAAGATTTGCGCTTATCTTAAGGTGTAGCAAATGTAAAGAGCTCTGGTCTGGTTAGGGTACAAGAATAACCATTATGTGATAGAAGTCTGGATTTGTTCCATTGCATCAACATACAGAAAATGCCAAAGCACCAACCATCACGTGGCATTTTTGGGGGAGAGAGTACTTGCTGGGATGTGAAATGTTCTGGTGCTGGAACACTTGCCAGTGCCACATCAGATGTCTCCAGCTGACTCCCACACATCTTCTTCTGTCACACCAACCACCTGCATGTTCTCCATATATCTCCTCACCTTAAGGGCCCTGTCCCACTGGCGTTTAGGAGGATTTGCGGATGGAATGCACACAAAAGTGGCCCACATCCACAATAACCGTGTAACATTCCTGTATGAGTCGGCCGCCATCCGAACACGTCCGTGATCATCCGCAGAGGCACGCATGTCCGCAGCCAGGATTTTTGAGCGGCTCAAAAATCCTGCTGTGGATGAGATCCGCATCACTGCCTGAACACATACTGAAGACATACGCAGGACATACACAATCAACGCGCCGCATATCCCCTGTCATCCGTTGATATCCGCAACCGACGGGTTGGCGCGGCTTGGTGGCGGACCGGGACAGCGTGCAAAACAGATATGACGCGTGCCCAGCACGGCCACATCACGGTCGCAAATGGTATGTTGCGCATGCAGACAGAGTGAGCACGGATGAAGCGAGTGCATCACGGCTGCTGTGCCCCTCATGGGGGCACCTCCGCGGTCACCTTCACTTCTGTTCCCTGTTATATCCGCTTTTCTTCTTCATGTATTCGCTGATCCACCCCGGGACATTTGTCATTTCCGTCCACCTTTGTTGCGGACGCTCAGCTTTTGTCTCCTCATTTCATGCGCAAATCCTCCTAAACGCCAGTGGGACAGGCGCCTAATGTCCATCCACTACCTCATCTAACTCACTCCAGAAACCTTCTTTCTCCTTTATCTCATAGCCAACCTGTGGGGCTTATGCACTGATGACATTCATCATCACCCCTTCAGTTTACAACTTCACACTTAAAATGACCCCAACACCATTTCTCCTCCCATTATTCAAAGTCACGTTTCTCACGTTCACCCTGCAAACTTTCCATGGCTCCTGCTACCTCTGGACCCATTTTCTGCCTCTTCTGATGATGTGTGTATATTTTGCCACAGGATTTTTATGATTTTCTTCCTGATGCAATGATTCAATTGAAAGTGTTTATACAGAATCAGAAAATTATAAAATGAGTCAGTTCAAGAAAAAAAAGGCCTTTTACACAACAAGTCTGGAAACAAAAAATACAAAAATTGAATGCGCATATAAAAAATAAATCAAACTGTAGTTTTGTATTTGTCTTTGATGGATTTGTTTCATTTGAAGGTTTTGCTTGTCATCAGATCTGAACGACTGAGAATCTCCACAAACATTCATACTTTGGATTTTAAAGATCAGAATTTAGAATTAATATGTATATGTCGCAGACATGAATGAGTGAAGCTCTTCAGCATCTCACCATGTCATTAGGCCCTTCAGACTTTTTTGAGCAAATGCTTCAGGGGAGCATTGGCATAGCTAAAAATCTTTCAGCTTCAGCTTTGGACTTTATTTACATCAATTATGAAGAAATACAAAAGTTTCTTTCACCAAAACATCAAATCTAGGCTTCCATCTCAAATGTACTTTCTGTCAAATTGTAGCTGAACTTTCGGGTCTTCTTTTTAAGAAAATCCTCCTCTACAGCACTTCATCAGGAAGCTGGATTTTATATTTTTAATTAATTTATATCAAGTTATAGAGATTTGCTTTCAGTTTGAGTTAAGGAAGATAATTTTAGAGATAAATGTATCTGAAATGGAATAAACAAATTAAAATGTGCGAAATACCAAATGTTCCAATACTTTTGAGGGCAATTGAGAAACACTGAGGAGCAGCATCTTACATCTCATATATAGTACAGCAGATAAGAGAATATTTAGAGTGGAATCCTGGAAATTGTGATACAAGCATCAAATTTGGCACAAATAATCCATAGACATTAACTCTTTTGAAAAAAGTGATTGGCCACTTGAATTTTCAATTGGCCAGGTAGGGGTCAATTGAAGAATTACACAGGGGTCAAAATAAAAAATAAAAAATGCTTCAATTATATAGAAAACTACACCACATTGATCTGATCATATAGATTCCAAAAAGGTATCGTTTGGACAATCTGTGGCTGAATGTTATGGAGTTATGAGGTAAAAGCAGCAAGAATGGTGACAAAGGTCAGTTTCAGTTTGTACAGGGGTCAAAAGTTAAAGTTGCTCCATTAATTTTTCTCCAGTTGTGTTTGTGCTGAATTTGATGCTATCACCATTTGAAGGATTGTTTCAGTTATCTGCTGCACTAATAAGCCAACAGAGCATGAACCAGCTGCTGTCTGTTAGCTTAAACATGTATATATAAGACCCCCCAAATTAAAGGAGAAATGCTGCTTTTAGCAACCTGGACATCATTTCTGGCATAAAATATGGTCATTTACTCACCAATATAAGTTTGGTGTGATTAGAAGTCCATAGTTCAAACAATGTGTTCAGTTCAAATCTGGAGTAAACATTTTTTCTTTTTCTACTAAAGTGGATTATAACTTTTTGTGGCACACAGCACCAACTAACTACTGGACAGGAGGAACCTAGCAGTCAATGTGACTCACTAATTTGAAAATGCAGCTGTTTCAACCAGACATGTGGTGCCGTGACATGTCAATCATTTGTGTCCAATCAGATTTCAGGGGAATCCAGTGAAACCCCAGCCTCCTCTCTAGCTCCACCCATGCCAGGAAGTGTTCAACATTTGACATTTCCTGTTTCACTGTGACTGATAAATTGGTACTTCCTGTTTGAGTGTGCGCTTTCCACTGAGTTCCTGCGAGATTCCATGGGATCTCGTCTGTCAATCCAGGAAGTGTTTGACATTTGAACATTTCCTGTTTTACTGTGATTTGAAAATTGGCACTTCCTGTTTAGGATGCTCTGTACCATGTGCAAGCTTCACGCCGTTGCGTGTCGCTTCACTCGTATAATTTTGAGTTACTGATAATTTTGTCTTGAAAAATAATTTCAATCCTGAAAGTGAGAATTTTGAATTATTGTCTTATTACTTTAAAAATTTATCAGAATTTTGTTGCTTGTTTTATTGTTCATGTTTGGGTGAGCTCAATGTACTGATTTTTTTTTTTTCCATTTGTGGGATTTTATAACGTTCAGAATCATCATAATCAGCTGACTAACAAACAAATTTTTAAAGTTTGCTGCCGAGGTCAGAGTGTCTTTTTGCTGATTCAGTGTTGAGGATTTTAATCTCAGGTCACAGCAAAATAAGACGTTTTTGTTAAATTTGAACTTAATTAGTGCCTCTGCTGACCTTTAAAGAAGAGTTTGTTTGGTTCGGCACTATGACACTGACGGCACGGCAGGAAAAAACACAAATAAAAAGGGGAGATGAAATAGATCTTTTTAATGGACTTTAACAATCGGTCTCTGGTGGACTCATTAGGATGACCACTTTGACTTATTTTACAGCCGCTGGTAATTAGTACGTGCACGAGTTATGACTATAATCAGCCAACTTTTCTCTTTGACTTTCTCTCCATCAGCCCTTAACTTTGTGTTCTATTTGCTTCGGTCAAATGTGTAAAAGGAGCGCAGCTGTAAAACTAATAAAAGTCTAGTTTTCCTTCTGGGGAACTTTAATACTTCCAACGATATGATAATTCTTTTCACTTCAAAGCAGCCGTTAAAAAAAGGACAGTTTTGTTTGGTCCTGTCGAGGCCTTGGTGGGTTTGACAGAATACGAATAGAGTCGACTTCCACTTAAGTACAGAGGCCGCAGAGTGCGCAACACATGATCAAACAGCAAAAAGAGTCTCAATAATGCGTAAAGACAAACATCTTCAGTGCTTTGTCACAAAATCATTTAGCATCTTATTCCATATTTCTCCAAAGCAAATTAACTGTGGCTGTCCACACCGCCACCTTCCACAAAGTATGGGGGTTCAAATGTGCAAAACACAGTGACATCCCTGAAACAAAGCAACAACAACAATAATAATAAATGATTTGGACTTTTCCCCAATGTGACAATAATGAATTTATGCAAAAAAAAATTGCTGTCAGGAGCTTCAACAGGCCAACTCAAGAACTAACTCTGCAGCAAATCACAGCTAAAGCCAAAACTAGCAGGCTAAGCTAACTGCTCCTGAAGTGTACTGAGCCCTCAAACAAGTGACAACTCTCAGTATGTCAAAGTAATGAGTGAAACTAACAAATCTGAAGCACCGGACATAAATAAAAAAAAAAAAAAATGGAAGCCCGAATTTTGACACTGTGAAATATTTTAGCATGTCGTAGGATGTGATGTCAGCACTCTTCTTCTTCTTTGGTTCTCTGATTTTGTTCATGTTCTTTTTAAAGTTCAAAATTATTTTTGTGTTTTTATTTTGCAGTTTAAATCTTGACCTCAGTGAATGTTTTTTAATGTTTGGTACATATATTGATTTTACATTTTATATTTATATTTTACATACAAATGTATGTTAACATATTTACAATTATATTATGTACTTACATTGAACGTAATAAATAACATGCAGACACACTTTTAATATATAGCTATTTTACTGCCCCCTGTTGGAATGGCAGGTGAATCCAGAATGTAGTTAGCACCGTCCATTGTTCAGTGTTGTTAGCTAATGCCCATAGTTTCTCCAAAAATATTTGTCCTATCAGTGTTCCCAGGGTTCATCCTTGACCCAAAATACATAAACATCCCAAACGGCAAATGTCAGCTCTCCACAGTTTCACCATGATTGAAGTTACACACACACACACACAAACACACAGACATACATACACAGAGGCCACTTGGTGATTAATGTATAGATTATAATTTGGTGTTTTGCAGTTGTGAATCTCGCGCCATCTGGCGGTCCGTGACTCGCATGAGAGTTTGGTTTCTGCAGAGTTCTGGTGTCAGGAGCTGAGCACTCACAGTGTAAACACACCTCGTGAAGTATGGACAATAAGACAACATTGGGGCACGGCAGAAGTCCATCACAGGTGCTGCACCTCCTCTAGATAACCCTCTCAACTTAGGAGAGCGTCTAATCATCATAATCGCCCGTGAACTTGCTAAATTAATGCCATCCATATCCTCACTTTGTCATTGTTTACGTGTGCTGTGAGACAGCGGAACTCTGATGGCACCGCGGTGCGTTCTCGGAAGCACAGGCGGCCGCCAGAGGCATTATGGGAAATGCTGAAACACCTAATGCTTGGATTTCGGTAGAAACTAAATTTTCTCAGTTTTGTGAAATTTGAAAGGCACTATAGCTTTAAGATGTGTAGTTTCTTTTTTAAAAGCTTCACAAAAGGTTTGTTTGCATATATTTTTTTAAATGTTTGGCCCTACAGAACCACCATATGTGGGTTCCAAACAGTTAAAGACTGAGAAGAGAACCTTGTCCATGTCTCCACTAGTGTTTTTGTGTCTTTTTTTACTGCCCATCTAATGGCTTATTTATTACGTTCATTCTTTATTCGCCGGCTCCTGTGTGGCCTCATTACCACTATAGAGCTGCTTTGGAATTCCACCATAATTATGAGCTTCATTGTTTTAATAAGAGTCTCGCTCAGGCCGGATCTCTGCTCCGTCTTCACGGTTCCCAGAGGGAAGTCTTTGAGGGCATGATGGCGGCCGACAGACGGACTTGCTGCAGCTTTCAGGACTTGTCAATTTGTGTGTGTGTATGTGTGTGCGTGCGTGCGTGTGATGTCACTTTGTTTCACTTTAAATCAAAGCAGCAACATTTCACACTTAAACTCGGCAGATCAGGAAAACAGGTTTGTTCCGTTTGAGACGTGCCTGTGGCGGGTTCCTCCCACAGCCCCTCACCTGTGGCAGGTGTCCAACACTGCTAAAAAAAAAACAACAAAAAAACCAATTGTACACAGGATCAGCCGGCTTATTGATATGAACATTAAAACCCACAAATTAGGACCTCGTCAGATATTAAATTAAATCATCATCAAAAAAAATGTGGAAACAACTCAGAAGGTCTGAAAAACACTTCAATCCAAAGTGATGTGAGCTCACCTGTTTGAAATTCGTCACAATAAAATAATAAACAAGAGAAATCAGTGATTCCTGACGTCCGCCAATCCGGATCCAGATCACCTCCAAAATTCAGTGGAGTCTTCCAGGTTCTAATATCTATCTGTGGTGCAAATTTGGTGAGAATGCGTGAAGTAGTTTTGATGTAATCCTGCTAACAGACAGACAGACAAATAAATAAACACTGAGGAATAAATGAAATCAGTCTAAAACGAGAGACTCAAAGTCCTGGATTGAAATCCGGCCTGAGAATTAAGCCTGGTTCACACGACAGGATTTTAAAATTATCTTTAGGTTTCCAAAACCTGAGAGACCAAACACGTGAAGATAAAAAATCATGGATCTATCAGGTTTGGTCGTACAGTGTGTGGTGTCCAGCCACACGGTAAGGAAGCAACACCACACACGAACAGATTTCACACACGAACATTTACAGTTCAGACAGGAAATCTCGCAAAAATCTCTCGAGATTAAACGTGACTTCAGAGTAAACAAACGGAGGTACTTTGTGGACTATTTAAAACAGAGGGAATAAATGATACAAAAAGAAAAAGACAAGGCGTTCTTTAAAGAAGTGGAGACAGCGCGACCACCAGACCTTATGGTAAGTCAGAACAGCTGTTTTGATTTTATTTTCCACTCCGTATGTCCGTCACCTCGCTTTCTGATTGGCTGCACGTCACATTCAGCAGGCTGCGCGCTTGTTTGTGGTCGGAGGACACAACACACGCTGCAATATCGGGCCAAAAAAAAACATGTTGAATCCCCGATTTGCGATTGGAGCGCTCCTGACACCCTTCCGAGCAGATCAGAGCGCTCTGAACACACCACACACGGCAGGAATATCTGATAAGATTATCTTTGACGTCATCACGATTGTCGGGGCGTCCTTAAGATTGTCGGAAGGGGAAGATCGGGTCAGATATCGGCCTAATTATCCTGCTGTGTGAACCAGGCTTTAGAGCCACCACTCGGCCCGAACTCGGACCTGAAACAACAAGAAGGATGGAAAAACCAGGCGGTGAGACTTCATTTAATGGCAGAAATACGTTCGACCTCAGCCATGTTTTCCACAAACCCAACATATCAAGTTCATGTCCTAATGGCAGTGGTGGGCACAGATAACCAAAAAATTAACTTCGATACCAGATAATCAGATAACTGAAAAGTTATCTTCGATAAAGATAAAACAATAAACCACCCAAAAATGTATCGGAAGTTACAGATAACCAATAACAGATCAATTCCAATATTACCTGTGACACATCTACAACTAGTAGTAAAACAAATTTAATAGCTTATAATAATATTAAAAACAACAACAGACCCCAACAATGAGACCACACTTTTCTTTCAACATTTGGCCCTTGCTGGAAGCTCTTGTCTACTACAGAGCTCCCAGCACAGAGGCACTCCGAGAGCAGCCATAAAGCTAACTCTCTATCAATTACGACACTCCGGTCAGGCGCAGGTCTTGAAAAATAAAGTCATGCTTGTCAGGTTTTAGCCCTGGACCTGCCCCGAATCTGGTTTTGTCCCCCAGTCTCTGTCTGTTTCCCTCTTTGTCCTTCTGTCTGACTGACCCTGAATGTTTATTTTCTGTTTCTTCCACTTTGGTCTTGGTTTTATGATCTGTTACACTTCAGCCACGTTAAGTTCTGTTATAGTTTAGTCTCTGCTTTTTATTTAGTCATACTGTGTTATCACATTAAGTTTTGAGGATTATCTGTTACATTTCAGCCACTTATTGAGTTCTGTTCTAGTTTAGTCTTCATCCTTTACTTTCTGGTTATTCAGTCACTGTCTTGTGCACATTTGTAAATCAGGGTTTTCTGTACACTCCTGCCACATGTTGAGTTCTCATCTAGGTTAGGTCCAGCCTTTAATTTTCTGTTCTGTTCCTGCCTTTGTTTATTCTGTTACCACATTTGTATTCTAGGTATCATTATTTCCTTATTGTTTAACATTTGTTCTGTCACTGTCATATTCCTCTTTTTCCTGCTTTTGTCTGACACGCCCACCTGTCACTCCACTCGTCTCACTCAGCCACACCTTCTTTACTCCACTGGTCTCACTCAGCCACGCCTTCTTTCCTGCACCTGCATATCATCACGCCCTGATTATCCTCTGATTTAAACCCCTTGTCTTCAACAGCTCACTGCTAGTTCATTGTGCATTCTGCCTCGTTCCAAGCCACCTGTATCCTGTCATAGTCTGTTTTTGCCATTCTCGACCTCTGCTTGTCCTTGACCACGTTTCTGCCTGAGCCTGTTAACCTGCTTCTCTGTGCCTGAACCCTGCTTGTTTTTTGACTACGTTTTTGCCTTCTGATACACCTGTTTGCTCGTGCTGGAACTCCGCTTGTCACTGACCACGCCGCCGCCTCAACACTGTCTGTACTGCCGCCTGCCTGCTTGTGACCCTGTGTATCGACCTGAGCCTGTTTTTTGGATAAAGCCTTTTCCTTAACCCACATCTGAGTCATGCATTTGTGTTCATCCGCCCGCTGTGCCTCGCCACCTCAGTCCCTGACAATGCTGACTTATGGTTTTGATTATAAATAACATTAATACCGATATAATAACTCCATTAATGTCAATTATGTCATTTGTACAAAGTTAAAATATAACATATCTTTTAATGTTGAATAATGCACTAATTCTGAGGTTTTGTAACAGACAGATCGCAAAGGATTCTGGGTAAAAGTGCCTCTGCTAAACACTGGCTGAGTCTCTCTTTTTGGAGCGAGGCGGAGGGGAAGGCGAAGGGCTACAAATCCCTCCGTTTGGAGGGGTAGGAGGAGCTTACTGCTGTCTCTGAAAAAACAAACATGTTGCCGAAAGAGCTGCACAAATGAAGCAGATTTCATTACAAATTACGCTGTTTAGAAAGTTATAACTTGCCAAAAAACTTTACAGGCAGTTGTCTATGACAGCAGCGTGTATTCTGCTGGATGCATGTTACGTATGTTGTCGTTCTGAAGAATATCGTAACGTCGCTCGTGCGCTGCGTTATAATGCACATACACACGAACGCTACGATAAGACACTTTTATATCTCACAATGGAGAAAATCATGATAAAGTGTAAGCACGTTAATTTGTATGTTCATAAATCTTTGGATAATATCAATCCCTGCTGTTGGATTTCAAGGTCTGTAACGTGTGTGTATTTTGTAAACAAACAGAGCCCTGAACACACCATCTAATGCTTTCAGGCAGAAAATGAAAAGTTTCATCAATGGGAATAAGTTGGAAAATATATACACACATGTATATGTGTAACACATAACCTGAGGTCCTAATAGACTGATATTATTTGTCAAGGAAATTTCTAAAGGAAATAAGGCTGGATGCAAAAAATGGGAGAATTTGAAAAAGAAATAAGGTTGTAATTCCATTAAAAAAGTGAAACTTGTTTAATGTATACATTCATTGCACACAAAAAAAGCCATTTGCAAAGCCAAAAAGTTGATTTGACAATCATCTGACATAACCGGGGTCAAAATAAATAGAACACTGCTATCTACTGGTTCCCACACGCTTAGTGAACACTACTGACCAGTAGATGACAGTAGAGGCCTTGAAAACAAAATTCCAGATACAGTAATCCCTGTCTGCTACATTTAAAATGCATGGAATTTAACAAACACAAATAAAACCAACATCTATAAACGCAGAGAATATATTCAAGAGAATTTTAGGCACTAGAGTTTAATGCTGTTGTCCGTGGAGCCTGAACAGTGTCTGAAATGCATTTGTCCTGTCGTGATGTACTGAGATTACATCATCCTACCCAAAATGCATTGCGGGTCACAGGATGTGCTCACAAAACCTTAACAATTAGCACATTACTTTAAAACTAAAACATATATCTGATATTTTCACTTAATAAAACTTCAGACATGACAGTAATTTTAAATAACTTGTCGAAAAAATGTTTGGTTAAAACTTGAACCATAAGTTAAAAATGTATGCCTCTGAATGACTTAGGTGATATTGGCAGCCTATTGGTATGGTGTTAAAGGTGATGTTTTTTTGGGGGGGGCTGTTTCTCCTTTGTCTGCAGAGGATTAAGATGCTTTTTATATAAGCGGCTCTCTTCTGTTTGTAAAGGTTATAGCTGTGCGTCTGTTACAAAACTTTAACAGATGAGTGCTAAACTAATTTTAAAAATGCTTGTCGCTGTTCAGCTTTGTTTATTTTATCGGTTTAAAAGTTATCGGACAAAGATTAATCGGAAGATAATTGGTCCGATAATGGTTTTTAAAGTTATCTAAAAAGATAATCCAATAAAGAAAACATTATCTTCGATAATTATGTTATCGGATTATCGGAAGTGTGCCCACCACTGCCTAATGGACACTTTTACACACCTGTGTAGGGGACTGAAGATACTATACGTGTTTACATGTGTAACAGTAAGTCCCTTCAGCTGCTCCCTTTTCACTTGAGTTGCTACAGCAGAGCCGAGGTGGATCTGCATGTTGATTTGGCACGTTTTACTCCGGATGTCCTTCCTGATGCAACTCTACATTACATGGAGAAATGTGGCAGGGGTGGGATTTGAACCGAGAACCTCCCACACTGAAACCAAGTGCATTAACCACTTGGCCACCACCTCTGCACATATTTGCAAGCATATTAATTAATTTCATAGATTGTTTTATTGAGAAAATTTGATGAATACTGTCGCAAGTGAAAATTAGTTCTTTAGAATTAAAAAATATTGCAATTACCCTGAAAAACTTCACAACAGCCTTTCTTTGCTTTAAATTTAATGAAAAAAAAAATCATGAACAGTATTTCATTTTTTTTTTAATTATCTTACGGACATTAAGTATTTATGATCTTTAATCACCTCAGAATAAAACATAATATGTAATAAGAATTTGTTCTGGACCTCAGGGCCTTGTACCTGTGTCTCTGCCCTGTGTGGGACTCTCTGGGACCTCCCTGTGTGGGGACCTCTGGGGTCTTGTGCCCGCATCTCTGCCCTGTGTGAAGCTCTATGAAGATCTTGGGGCCCTGTACACGTGTCTCTGTTATCTGTGGAGGCTCTCTGGGACCTCGGGGCCTTGTACCTGTGTCTCTGTGATCTGTTGGGGCCCTCTGGGACCTCGGGGCCCTGTACCTGTGTCTCTGTGATCTGTTGGGGCCCTCTGGGACCTCATGGACCTGTACCCATGTCTCTGTTATCTGTCGGGGCCCTCTGGGAACTCAGGGACCTGTACCCGTGTCTCTGCCCTATGTAGGGGCCCTCTGGGACCTTGGGGACCTGTACCTGTGTCTCTGTTATCTGTGGGGCCCCCCTGGGACCTTGCGGCCCTGTACCTATGTCTCTGTTATCTGTGGGGGCCCTCAGGGACCTCGGGGCCCTGTACCCGTGTCTCTGTTATCTGTGGGGCCCCCCTGGGACCTTGCATCCCTGTACCTATGTCTCTGTTATCTGTGGGGGCCCTCAGGGACCTCGGGGCCCTGTACACGTGTCTGTTATCTGTGGGGCCCCCCCGGGACCTCAGGGCCCTGTACCTATGTCTCTGTTATCTGTGGGGGCCCTCTGTGATCTCGGGGCCCTGTACCTGTGTCTCTGTTATCTGTGGGGCTCCCCTGGGACCTCGGGGCGCTGTACCTATGTCTCTGTTATCTGTGGGGGCCCTCTGGGATCTTGGGGCCCTGTACCTGTGTCTCTGTTATCTGTGGGGCTCCCCTGGGACCTCGGGGCCCTGTACCTGTGTCTCTGTTATCTGTGGGGCTCCCCTGGGACCTCGGGGCCCTGTACCTATGTCTCTGTTGTCTGTGGGGCCCTCTGGGACCTCAGGGCCCTGTACCCATGACTTTGTTATCTGTGAGGCCTCCCTGGGACCTCAGGGCCCTCTATGAAGCCAGCTGTGACAGAAGTGCTCTTCCACGCGGACCTTTAGAGGATTTAGTTGCTGTCTCACGTGAGTGATGAAACCTTGTGGTCTCACTGCGTCCACAGATGTTTGTGCGATTTCAGGTGCCCAGCTGTCGTGGCTGATTTTCTCTCCTCAGCTCTCAGCGATGTTTTATGATGAATGTACATATTTGCACTCTCCAGAGGACGCACATTATTGGGAAGCACTCGATCTCTGCCTCCATTTCCTGTCGGCTGTAATAGCTTCCAGGTGAGAGGTGTTCCTCGCGCTCGCCTGGGAATGCTTATTAAAACTCTTTTCCTATTGATACAGTTGGTTTGATACTTCCCACGTTTGACAAAGTAAAGATCTCATGTTTGGCAGAATCTTACAGGGAAACAGGAGTGAATTATTTGGCCTCGATGAGCTGGAAATGCAGCGCCGTTAAACTCCAGCCCTGAAACCTGAAACGAGGTCCTTTGCTGCATTTGGTTTTCATTATTTTTTACTCCAAAAATTTAACAATAGTACCGAGGGATTAAGTCATGGTGCAGGCCACGGCCAAGGCAAACATCCTGCCTCCTCCAGAAAAATGAAGACAGATGATGAAGGGAAGCAGGTGTAAAATGTACTTTAACTTTTTGTCCTCTCCGGGAGGTGTGAAGCTCAGAACCTGCCCTCACAGGACGAGGAAACCCAAAGCAAGTCCGTGGACGTTTGTAACGTTCTTGTTAAAGGAGACAAAGTGGATGTCACGCTGAAGGAAAGCGACGTGTGAGGCTGCACCAGGAAGCATCAGGAAGAACTGAACTCATCATCCAGACAAAAGAGAGTCCGTCTGCAGGCCTTAAAGTAATCCATGAATCGGATCAGACATTTATTTATGGTGTTAAAGCCTCAAAACATCTTTGCTTCAAGTCTCTCACATACACAGACACACATCTACAAGCTGGACTGGTAACGAGAAACTAAAGCCTTTTCTACACATCAGCAAATCAGCACAAAAACCTAAAAACCTCAAGTGCAAAATCCAAAAACCAATCCCCAGTCCACAAAGTCCCAGTCCCAATTCAAAGTCTCAAACCTAAACCAAAAAGCTTGATCTCAATTTCAAACTCAAACTACACAAAAAAGACACTCCAAAGGTCCTAAAACAAATCCAGAAGTCCTAAACCCAAACTAGAAGCCCTAAACACAAGCCAAAAGTCTTAAATTTAATACAAAAAGTCATAAGCCAAAACCCCCTAAACCAAATGCCCCAGTGCCAATCCAGAATTCTAAAAGCCTGATACCCAAACCAAAAGCCCAAAATCCATCTGGGATCTGCTGTGAGGAAAAAATCTAGATCTGAGAGAAAAAAAGGGAGAGACTGAAGGAACTTACTAATGACATCAACAACTTCAAATGCATATAACAGTGATGTCCTAACTCAGTCACGTGGGGTGTGCAGCCACATCTGGCATAAAACAAGCCAAAATAAAATGCAGAGTATAAATCGAATTTCCATACCGGATCGGTCGAGGCCCGGGTCAACAATGACCGCCACCGGTGCTGTTGCCCAACAGGGTCGTGCGGAAATTGGGCTACTGCTGAGTGAAAAAGAAGAGGAGGAGGAGAACGTGTCCAGAGACAGCAGGAGAAGAGAAAAACTAGAAGGGTGGAAGTGAGAGTCGGGACTTTGAATGTTGGCAGTCTGACTGGTAAAGGGAGAGAGCTGTCTGATATGATTGAGAGGAGAAAGGTAGACATATTGTGTGTGCAAGAGACCAAGTGGAAGAGAAGTAAGAGCAGGAGCATAGGAGGGGAGTTCAGTATTGTATCATGGTGAGGATAGGAAGAGAAATGGTGTTGGGGTCATTTTAAAGAGAGAGTATGCTAAAAGTGTGTTGGAGGTTAAGCGAGTATCTGACAGGGTGATGAGTGTGAAGTTGGAAATTGAAGGTGTGATGAAGAATGTCATTAGCGCATATGCCCCACAGGTAGGTTGTGAGATGAAGGAGAAAGAAGATTTTTGGAGTGAGTTAGATGAGGTGGTGGAGAGTGAACCCAAGCATGAAAGAGTGGTGATAGGAGCGGACTTCAATGGGCATGTTGGTGAAGGGATCAGAGATGATGAGGAAGTAATGTGTAGATATGGTATCAAGGACAGGAATGTGGAAGGACAGATGATAGTTGATTTTGCAAAAAGGATGGAAATGGCTGTGGTAAATATATTGTGCTGCCTTGGTGTCTGCTTTGCCTCCCTCCCTTCCTGTTTCTCCAGGTGTCGCGTCACGGAACTGATTCATCACACCTGCCAGTAATCATCCACCACCTGTACGTGAATCCTGGTCCTGCCTCTCTACAATCACCAGAGACTCAGTTTCCACTCCGTGATACCTGGCCTCAGTATTCTCTGTCTCCTCTCTGGTCATGCTCTGTTTTCTGAGTTCAGATTGAGTCCACAAATATCAAAAATCACAACAAAATCACGTGTTAGCATTAAACATCAGCAAGCTACATGCTAACTAGCCTAACTGGCTGGTTTGCTGATTTGCTAGGCTAATGTAGCCATTACCTGGATAATAGGTGAAGACTTTCAGCCTGAAGCAGCGATGAAACCCACATGCTTCTTTCCCTTTTTTTTTTATTTGCAGCTCGCTAAGCTAACATGGTAACTGTATCTGTTTTTCGACTTTGTTGACTTCAGTCACTTCAAACATCGTTGGCAGTAAAACCGTTTGTGATTGGAAGTTGGCACAAATTTGCAGGTCAACATTCTGCAAAATAGAACCCAGATCCAGATCTAGAGTCTCTATTTGTGTTGGGAAAGTGTAGTGACACGGACCCACAACAGGGGGCGTAAATGAACGGACAATGGAAGAAGTCAAATTATAACACTTTACTGGTGTGAATGTCACAACCAAACACAGCAGAATCAGAATGTGCAACAGTCAATTAATAAAGGTGTTGTGTGGGCAGGCTCGACGATAGGAGACGCCCGTCAGGAAACGAACCGGAACCACATGATTTCCACCGCCACCTGAACTCGAGGAATACTGGAGCCGCCAAGTCCCGGAGTCCCCAGGTGGCCACCTCTCCGGCGTGTCGGATCTGGTACTTGCTTGGCAGAAAGCAAAAGACAGTCAAAGGGTGGGTGCGTGAACACCCAGTAACAATGGTGGGAATGCCACCTCCACCTCTCACTCAACACGTTGCAGTGGTCTCAGAGGAAAAGGAGCGCCGTCATGCACAGCCTCCACCAAAACGACCGGTTCTCCTGCAAACACTCACAATCACAGATTTATAAATCTCAAAAAAAGGCTGAGAGTAGTACCTCCAAATGAAGATGATATCTCGTCAGTTTGGTGGAGGTGTCTTCCTGCTTTATACCAGAATGTATGGATTAGTGGACAGCTGTCACAGATGATGGGTGACAGCTGTCACCACGGCTTGTTCCTGAGGCGGCAGCGCCCTCTCGTGCCTGAAGCCCGCACTTCAGGCAGGGCGCCTTCTGGTGGTGGGCCAGCAGTACCTCCTCTTCTGGCGGCCCACACAACAATTTGCAGAATTAGACTAAAATCAGGATCCAAGAAACGGACCTTGCTAATAGTTGTTGTTATTATTACGGAGTGGTGTCGAACCTCAGCCAGATGTTGGAGTCAAACTGAGCTTTTAGAAGGCAGAGAACCAATCTCGGACTGTGTGAATTATGTCTCTACCGACCCGGGATCCAGGTTTCAGTGGGCCCAGAACTCCTCCACAGACTTCCTTCCCAGGAAACATGGTTGGCGAGCTCCAAGCTTTGGACGGATGATTTACATTCCTTCTCTTGCTCACCGCGTCGAGTTGGCGGAGCGCTGTGGTGTCATGGTGACGGCCGGGGCCCGGGGCCGGGGCCCGGGGTTCTTCCTGTGTCAGATGACTTACAGTCCGAGAGTTTTATAAAACTAGAGCTGCAGCCATATCACCATGACATCATCAGCACACGGGGAATAGAGGAATTCTTCACCATTTAACAGCGCAGATGTTCACATAGCAGCCGTGACACTTAAATCCACCGACCCGGTCCGGACCCAAACCAAACACACCTGGACTCACTGTGACCCCACTGATTGCAAACTATTTCAGCTATGAAGCAGAGAAACAGGAGCTTGTTCTCCGGGAACATGGCGCGCCGGGAACCCAGTCACCAAACACCAAGTCTCAGGTCCGAGGCCACGAGCTCTGACCTCAAATCCAGGTTAAGTAATATAATAAAACAAACTAACAAACCTGAACTTCAGACAATCCAGATCACGTCTTGAGTCTTTGAGTTAGTCTGAGATCAAATCTGGTGTTTTTACGTCAGAGTCCAAAACTACTGAGCTTCAACCTTTAAATGTTCACTGTCAATCAGTCAGTGATGATCTGGGGATTTGATCCCATGTGATTCAGACACTCACCACTAAACATTTTACTCGTGACTGGTGATACAAGGGGCGATTGAAAAGTTGTGAGCTTGACCCAGAAAAAGGAGGGCGTGTCTCTCCATCTTTCAGTATCACAGCTCCTCTGTGGACTTAAACAGGATTATGTTGAAAAATAAAAATTACGTTAATTTAGTTACAGGCTCTTCTTGGTTGGGTCACAACTTTTCAATCACCCCCCCCCCCCCGTCTCTCTCTCTCTCTCTCTCTCTCTCTCTCTCTCTCTACATATATATATATATATATATATATATATATACGAGGGCTGTCAATAAAGTTACGGTCCTTTTTATGTTTTTCAAAAACTATATGGATTTCATTCATATGTTTTTACGTCAGACATGCTTGAACCCTCGTGCGCATGCGTGAGTTTTTCCACGCCTGTCGGTGACGTCATTCGCCTGTGAGCACGCCTTGTGGGAGGAGTCGTCCAGCCCCTTGTCGGAATTCCTTTGTCTGAGAAGTTGCTGAGAGACTGGCGCGTTGTTTGATCAAAATTTTTTCTAAACCTGTGAGACACATCGAAGTGGACACGGTTCGAAAAATTAAGCTGGTTTTCAGTGAAAATTTTAACGGCTGATGAGAGATTTTGAGGTGATTCTGTCGCTTTAAGGACTTCCCATGGTGCGAGACGTCGCTCAGCGCTCTCAGGCGGCGTCATCAGCCTGTTCAAGCTGAAAACCTCCACATTTCAGGCTCTATTGATCCAGGACGTCGTGAGAGAACAGAGAAGTTTCAGAAGAAGTCGGTTTCAGCATTTTATCCGGATATTCCACTGTTAAAGGAGATTTTTTTAATGAAAGACGTGCAGACGGGTCCGCGCGTCGGGACGCAGCCGCCGTGACGCAGCCGCCGTGACGCTCCGCCACAGGAAAAACACCTCTGTTGAAAGCCTTAAGGACAAGTTGGAACATGTCCTGCCTGTTAAACAATTTCTCATATACTCACTCCACTGAAAGCCATCAAAAGCCGCCTGGATTTTACAAATGGTTATCAACACGGAGGTGTTTTCCTGTGCCGCCGCACCGCGTCGGCTGCGTCCTGACGCGCGGATCCGTCCGACCGTCTTTCATTAAAAAAATCTCCTTTAACAGTGGAATATCCGGATAAAATGCTGAAACCGACTTCTTCTGAAACTTCTCTGTTCTCTCACGACGTCCTGGATCAATAGAGCCTGAAATGTGGAGGTTTTCAGCTTGAACAGGCTGATGACGCCGCCTGAGAGCGCTGCACGACGTCTCGCACCGTGAAAAGTCCTTAAAGCGACAGAATCACCTCAAAAATCTCTCATCAGCTGTTAAAATTTCACTGAAAACCAGCTTAATTTTCGAACCGTGTCCACTTCGATGTGTCTCACAGGTTTAGAAAAAATTTTGATCAAACAACGCGCCAGTCTCTCAGCAACTTCTCAGACAAAGGAATTCCGACGAGGGGCTGGACGACTCCTCCCACAAGGAGTGCTCACAGGCGAATGACGTCACCGACAGGCGTGGAAAAACTCACGCATGCGCACGAGGGTTCAAGCATGTCTGACGTAAAAACATATGAATGAAATCCATATAGTTTTTGAAAAAAAATAAAAAGGACCGTTACTTTATTGACAGCCCTCGTATATATATATATATATATATATATATATATATATATATATATATATATGTATAGCAGCAGGAAGAAGAAAAATAAAGAATGTGAAAGGAGCTGATGTCCAGCGTGCAGTGGCCACACCCACACAACTCTGGAGCAGCAATAAATAAATAAATAGAAAGCATTCCAACAATATGCAATAATAATTATTCATTTTCCACAATAAAACCCCACAATAACATCATGTTACCATTGTTTTCGGTGTCTGTGCGCGCTCGTCTAGGCACAGTGCTCAGACTGATCAGACTGTGGGAGCTAACTGGATGCTGTGCATGCACAGCAGCATTTGGAGGGCTTTATGTTGTAAAATGTGACCTTGTTAGATGGTTTTTGCGCTCTGGAGCTCTGTGGGGACCACATGTGGAACCACGCTGCAGATCTAGCATGGTTCCTTCACTGTTCGCCACGGCGTAGTAACACAGCTTTTTAATCACATCCCATGAACAGGTTTTGCTGATTTTCTTGTCTGACTGGGGAATTGAACTGACAACCTTTTGTTCACAGGCTTCATTCTGCACTTACTCAAATTTCACACGTTTGTGGTGATAGGTGGTGCAGAAGCAGCTCAGGCTGCCTGGAATCACTTAAAGTGCTGACAGCGCCCCCTGTGGGTCTGGACCATGTTCTGGCAGCAGTCAGGTGGTTGGCTGCAGATCTGCAGACTCAGGGATGGCCTGTTTAGTTCTGGGAGCTAATGAGGAGTTAATTTCACAGCTCATTATGTTTGCTGCTGATGCAAACAGAACCTCAGTAAACCCAAAACCTGCCAAAGCCCCTCTGTTCTGGTTCTGCAAAGACCCAAAGCAGAATTCTGGTCCAAGAAAGACTTTAAAAACTTTAAACTTTCATTAATACACAGAAAGAACCAGAACCAGTCCCACTCCATGATGAAGATTCTGAAACAGCTTGTGAATATGTACGTTTGTCTGAATCCTGATTTAATGAGGTTCGTGAAGTGAGGAACGATCTGATGATGGACGTGGGTCGGAGAGCTGGGTTTTGGTTTTACATTGAACCCTTGTCAGAGTCCTGCGTGGTCTTTGTCCATGTGGGTGTTTGTTCTGGGTGGTTCTGATTGATCTATATCGGCCTCTGGTCTGGACTTCTGACTCCAGCTGAAAAATGATATTCCAGATCCTTTCTTTATCGGGTTCTTCTGCTCCACGGTGCTGCTTGTTGTTTCTGTTTTGTTTGAATGATCTGGCTCAGGATTTTTTTTCAGTAATGTTTTCTAAAAGTCTCAGAGTTTGAAGCGTAGAATTCCAACCTTTAGGACCCCTTCACACATAGTGCGAAGTTTGGACGAAGTGCACACCGTGTACAAACCGTGTAATGTCGTCCCTGCCTCCAACGCCTTGTACACCTGTTGCTACAACTTTTTGTGAACACAAGCGCCTGAAAGACAGAGTGTGCACTGTGTGAACCCATCGCACCCTCTCATGGCAGGTGTCGGCCAAATTCCAGGTGACACGGACGAACACCTAACACCGCTCGCATGGCACTTAGAAAATGTGTGGCCAGTCGAACTGTTCACACGACAGCAGACTGCAGACAATCACTGTCGTACTGCTGTGAAATTTGTCTACGTTCCCCACGAGTGTGACTTTGCAAACCCACACTGACATGTGGGTGTGTGCGCTCCACTCACGGGAGGCGTGGCTTCTGACAGAAGCAGCTGTGGTGATCTGTCATTCTGGACATTCCAGCTACACAAAGCTACAAACACCTACTGTGTTTGGACAGACATGAACTAACCACTGTCCACTGTGAGGCGTGTTTGTCTGATTGCTGTATTTATGTGGACATAAATAAAAAGATATATCGCCGTGGTGGTGACAAGCTGCAGCAAGTGAGCACGCGCACGGAGCGGACACTGACAGCTCCCCAGGTTGAAACGGGCCGTCAGATCAGAACACGCAGTGGGCGATCTGACGTCATGTCACCCACGTGAGCTCTGTTCCACATGAAGCGCTGTCTGTGCTGTGGCGAGGCGTCCACAAGACATGAGTGTCGGGCAGGATATGCGCACAGCTGACTGGACGCACCTGACCAGTAGATGTGGACATCAATTTTCATAATTTTCATTGTTACGCAGATGATACCCAGCTTATCTATCCATGAAGCCAGAGGACACACACCAATTAGCTAAACTGCAGGATTGTTTTACAGACATAAAGACATGGATGACCTCTAATTTCCTGCTTTTAAACTCAGATAAAACTGAAGTTATTGTACTTGGCCCCACAAATCTTAGAAACATGGTGTCTAACCAGATCCTTACTCTGGATGGCATTACCCTGACCTCTAGTAATACTGTGAGAAATCTTGGAGTCATTTTTGATCAGGATATGTCATTCAATGCGCATATTAAACAAATATGTAGGACTGCTTTTTTGCATTTGCCCAATATCTCTAAAATTAGAAAGGTCTTGTCTCAGAGTGATGCTGAAAAACTAATTCATGCATTTATTTCCTCTAGGCTGGACTATTGTAATTCATTATTATCAGGTTGTCCTAAAAGGTCCCTGAAAAGCCTTCAGTTAATTCAAAATGCTGCAGCTAGAGTACTGACAGAGACTAGAAGGAAAGAGCATATCTCACCCATATTGGCCTCTCTTCATTGGCTTCCTGTTAATTCTAGAATAGAATTTAAAATTCTTCTTCTTACTTGTAAGGTTTTGAATAATCAGGTCCCATCTTATCTTAGGGACCTCATAGTACCATATCACCCCAATAGAGCGCTTCGCTCTCAGACTGCAGGCTTACTTGTAGTTCCTAGGGTTTGTAAGAGTAGAATGGGAGGCAGAGCCTTCAGCTTTCAGGCTCCTCTCCTCTGGAACCAGCTCCCAATTCAGATCAGGGAGACAGACACCCTCTCTACTTTTAAGATTAGGCTTAAAACTTTCCTTTTTGCTAAAGCTTATAGTTAGGGCTGGATCAGGTGACCCTGAACCATCCCTTAGTTATGCTGCTATAGACTTAGCCTGCTGGGGGGTTCCCATGATGCACTGAGTGTTTCTTTCTCTTTTTGCTCTGTATGCACCACTCTGCATTTAATCATTAGTGATTGATCTCTGCTCTCTTCCACAGCATGTCTTTTTCCTGGTTCTCTCCCTCAGCCCCAACCAGTCCCAGCAGAAGACTGCCCCTCCCTGAGCCTGGTTCTGCTGGAGGTTTCTTCCTGTTAAAAGGGAGTTTTTCCTTCCCAATGTCGCCAAGTGCTTGCTCACAGGGGGTCGTTTTGACCGTTGGGGTTTTTCCGTAATTATTGTATGGCCTTGCCTTACAATATAAAGTGCCTTGGGGCAGCTGTTTGTTGTGATTTGGCGCTATATAAATAAAATTGATTTGATTTGATCAGAGCACACTGTTTCTCATTCATGTCATTTCATGACTGTATGCCTGTAACCATGGGTCATCACCAGAGGAACAGACGGATCATATTTGTATTGCTCGCTTGATAAATGCAGTGTTTTTATATGGTGTGGGATTTAAATTCCTTTTGTAATACTTCCATGTCCTTCCTGATATGAGACAGCTTCCCACAGCTGCCTCCTGCAGAACAGCTCTGTAGCTCAGTGGTAAAGTCTCTGACTAGGAATCAGAGCTTGTGAAAGGTGTGAGTTTGTGTCCCGAGTGGTGTGTTTTTTTTATTTTTTTTATTTCTTCCACTAAGTGGCACCATGTGGTTCCACACGTACTAGCTGGTTTTTATTTCTTTAACATAAGCGGTGCCATGTGCTGCACCTGGCACTGTTCCTACTCGACAGACACCGGCACGTGCATGAACTCTTGCACCTGGTTTGTGCACACCTGCCCGTCAGCGCGATGTTTTGTGCGCTAATTTTGAACTGTTTCGCGCTGTTTTGCCGTTTTCGTCCAAACGCAGTCCAACTTTGCAATATGTGTGAAGGGGCCCTTAGAGCTTCACAGACCCAGCAGTTTTCTCAGACAGTTGACTTGATGTTGGTACAGTGTCAGTTTGCGGTGGTTCTGGATGAGCAGGAGCTTCTTTGACCGCCTCCTGATGTTTCATCTCTTCAGCGTGTTTCACATTCTGAACTTTTCATTCGATCACTTTCATTAGGAGCAGGCAACTCTCAGGGACCTACAGACCACGGTTCAATTCCCAGCCTGTGTTTCAGGCTACCTGAGTCCTTGGACAAGAACCTTCATCAGCACGGCCTCAGTGCACGTGGCGATACATGGCGGTCCCTGTGGTGGACCCGTAGGCTGTCATTATGCAACAGAATCTGGCAGTAAAGACGTGAGGACCTGTCCAGGCTTTGCTAGCAGGGACATTTCCTCGGGGGACTAAGTGTGGATTTAAAGGAGGGACAGAGAAGAGTTCCAGCCAAATGTCTTTATTTGAGTGTTTCTGTACAAAAGCACTAATCACAGGAAAACCTCATGCACATATTTACAGCGCAGCCACAAAAACACTTCAGCATTGTGCTTCGATATACTTTGATATATGTCACAAAGTACCTCCGTCCCCGTTCACACAAAGAAAAAACAAAACAAAACACCTGATCATCAGTTCCAACACAAAAGGACAGTTTGGCTTCAAGGTTGAATTTCTGATGCTGCACTTTCACTATAATAATAATTAGGACTGCAAGCAGTCATGGACGGGCCCCTCGCGTCCCCCGGCGCCACCACCTCCCTGGACCAGCCCAATTTCAAGAGGGTCCTCGTCAGATGACTTGTAGTCATTGCCCAACGGTGCAAGAGTCTTTTTTGTACATTTTGCAAGTCACTCGTGTACCGATATTCATCTCCGTACTCCAAAAAACCCTATGGGGAGGGGTTTTTGAAAGCTGCAAGGGGGTGCTATTGAGGCATTTTGCCTGGGCGACGCAGTACTCTGGATGAGTACTGCTGAGTTGCCATTTAAAGTATAAATAACACATTTTCTGTTACCACCAGGGGGCGCTATGACTTAGGTGGGACATTAATATATGGCAATATTCAGGGCAGAGCCCTTATCATGTCCAGCAAATTTGAAGGATATACAATGAAGTATGTGGGCGCCGCATGACACCCATTCAAAGTGAAATGCCGTGCTCCGAAATGCTCGTGAAATTTTGACGAACCATAGCAGCCACGCCTTTTTTACCTACAGAAATTCTTTTGATAACATTTGATCAGCATGGGGTCATGATGATGTGTACCAAATTTGAACACGATTGGATGAAATCCTTAGGACGAGTTTGTTCAAATGTAAGTAGTGAAAATGGCCAAAAATGTCTAAGATGACCTCAAAATCGAAACTTCAAATCAAAATGACCAACTTCATGTTGACATTTCACCACGATGTTAAGACTTTTTTGTGTGTCCCAGCATGGTAAATATGTGTACCTGTTTGTTTTCTTGTTTTGCTTTTATTTTCCCGTTTGTGTCCAGTTTATTTCTCTCTATTTTCCTGGTTCGTTTTGTGTTTTTCCCCCGTTTCCTGTTTATTTTCCCGTGGGGTTTTTTTTGTTGTTGTTGTTTGTTTTTTGTTACCAGTTTATTTTTCTGTTTATTTTCCTGTTTTGTGTTTTGTTTTTTTCCTGTTTTCCTGTTTATTTTCCTGGTTGCTTCCCGATTTGTTCCCTGTTCATTTTCCTGTTTTCTTGTTTTGTGTCATTTATTTTTCTGTATATTTTTGTGTTTGTTTTCCTGATTTGTTCCCTGTATATTTTCCATGTTCCATGTTTGTGTGGTTTACAAGGTTCTGTAGTTTAAGGTGGAGCTACTGCTGACTTCATCAGATCTCATTTCAGGATGGACAAACATTGACTGACAAAATAAAATAACAACAATAATAATAATAATAATAATAATAACAGAACGGCTTTGTAGCTCTTTGTAGCCTGATAGTTAATTTGTCCAGTTCCAAAACCCCCAAAATTCTACAGATTGCACACAATAACTTGATGATGCTCAGCACAGGTCATGTGATACAAAAATGATTTTAAAAAAAGATACAAAAATGCAGACCAATAAAACCACAGTTGGAACACCTTTCAGAATAAAAGCAGAGAATGATATTAAATTCTAACAATGCAGAAAAATCCCATTATCTCCAAACTGTCAATCAGAAAATCACAACTCCCCATCAAAAGTAAAAGCTGCAGTCACATGAGACACAACATGTCCATCTTCAAGTCCTCAGTATGTTTTCATCTTCATTTCTTTCTTTTTGTAAAGTGGAGAATTACAGATCCTGAAATTAAGGAAAGTTTCATATTTTATTCATCATTGTAGTCAGAGCAGCACTTTTTGTGTGACCCTCGATCAGCTTTAAGAATATTTTAAGTCAACAAACAAACTTTAGCTGTTTGACTTAAAAAAACAAAATTAAATTAAATAAACCTCAGTGTGCTAAAATCAGATGTTTACTTCAGATCAGAGACAAAAAGTTGGTATAAAAATCAGCTGCTTAGTTTAATCAATCAAAAACACAAAAGTGATTAATTATAGTTTTGTACATAAGCTTGCAGAAACCCTCAGAAGGTCGACGCCTCCCACATGAAAGAATTCACATGATAAGGATTTTCCCTTTACAAAAATCTGCATATTTTATCTTTTTTTACAGCGAGTCTTTTCTAAGATGCTTCGTTCTTATAAGTGCTGAACAAAAATAGTGCATTAAGAAAGAAAGTGATTATACATTTCACAATAATACACAAAGGACGAGGAGAAACTTTACAAAAGTTCAATATCGGAAAAGAGATTTTATACAAAAGTGAGGAAAGGGTTTGTATCCTGCTTTAAAAACGTATTGTGACCAAAAAAAAAAGTTCATCCGTCTCACTGGTTTCACTCTTTTTAGAAGATCTAAATGTTATGAAGACAACATGGAATGAGCCAGAACCGTCATAAATACAAAGCAGAATTCAAATCCACCCGGCGACAAAAACAAGAAGAAAAATACAAACTTCTACTCTCCATTTTCTTCTTAGCTTAAAAATTACTGCATTTCCCAACTTTAAAATGAGACACAAACATAAATTATTTTCTTCAGAACCGCAGCACCACCAACTTTGACTGACAGGCGCTTAGATTTGGAATTTGTTCGTTTTTCCAGATTGGACTCAGGCCACTGTGAGCTTCTCTTCCTGAGACTTCTGCTCACGTGCAAAACTGAAACCATTTGACCCGAAAGCTCTGAGATGATGTGAAATGTTTTCCTGCTTTGCACTTAGTGTGATGTCATAAAGCTGCCTTTCATCACTGGAAGCCTCAGTCACATGATGTTTCCCTTGAAGTGATACTGACTGGTTTGTGTGATCTGTGAAAAGAAGCTCACAGTGGATACGCCCCCTACAACCACCTCCTGCCATGCTGCAGAGCCCCGCCCTAATCCCCACAACATGCTGTTCACATCAGTGACCTTTAACCTCCTCGGAGGCTGCAGGCCGAGCAGCTGGAGACATCTGAATCCTGTTTTCACAACACCAACGCCACCTGTCTGCAAGAAGGAGGCTCCGTTTGGTGCAGAGATGTGGTTTTCGCACCTGCAGTTGGTGAGTGAGGAGGTTGATGGGACGGGTTTAACGCCACTGTTGGTGTGCTGTTGGTGCTGAGAGTCGTGTTCACATGGGCGGGACAATAAGACCCGCCATGGCTGAAAAATCAACAAGACAAAAACATACGGGAAAAAACAAAACAAAACGATTAATTGAACTCTAAAAATCACTTCAATAAACAAAACAACAAAAAAAAAAACAGATACACATATTTTTTAAACAACATACAATTCACAGCAGCAGAGAAAACCATTTAACATAAATCTCTTTAATATCATTTTTTCCACCATAAAACAGCATCAAAATGTTGAAGATGTTAATGGTGGCTCATCAGCCTGCTAGCGTTAGCATGAGCCCTGGCCTGACCCTTTCACAATAAAGTTCTTGACTGGGTTCTGAGTGCAGCTGGACTGATGTTAAAATGTTTTTATTTTGAAAAGCTGTCAGGAGAATATGAGTTATTAACTGCATCCAGACAAACCTGTAGAACATGAAATTATTTGACATAACTCATAAACTTAACTTATTTCTAACATAAACTTATTTGAAATAAGTTCAGCAAATTTCTAATTCTTTTCAGGAATGGAAGTTTGTCGAGTCTGAAGATCCCCCCCAAAACCCTGACTTTTTAATGGAAACGGTGTCCTGCTGTTCAGCCGTGTGGACGTCCATTTAAAAAAATCTCATAAATGTTTCACAAGTCTGATTTTAAAAAATAACTTTATCATGTCTGTGCGCAAAGTCTCAGTAATATTTCCAGAATAGAAATATATCAAAACATCCTCAAAATGTGTCATTAGCTTCAGAAATACATATAATCAGTAAAAATTGAGAAATGATGCAACAAACCACAAAAAATCTCCCACAAATGTTTAAGAAAACAGACATAGCACATACACGTAAACTCAGCAATCTCTGAAATCTCTTGCATCGATAGGAAATATCTTTGTGACAGCTTAAAAATAAAAAATTATTTTAGATATTTTAGGAAGATCTTAAACAGCAGATTTCTAATTTGTCAGAAATGATGAAATGATCTGAAATATGTTTCATCTCACAAACAAATTTGAGTCACAGTTAATTCCATCAAAGGCTGAACTCTGAATTACTTTATGATCAATTGTGGGTTCATTTCTTATGAATCACAAACACTGCCTCTTTCTGACTGCTGATAATTTATCAAAGTAACTACAGGAAACTGTCTAAAAGGGTTTTTTCCCTGAAGAAATGTTCTTGAAGCATTTCAGTAATATCTCATCTGTAAGACATAAATCTCTTATCTCAAAGAAATGTCTGAAAAGTGTATCAGAAACATAAGAGCACAAATTGAAATGATTTCAAAATAAACTTCTTTAATGAACACATTTTATCTTTCAATCAAAATATGAATGGATGAAGAGATTGTAATGAGATTCTCAGAGCGAGCCGGACATTATGGATCAACTTTGAACTTCGACATGTGAACTTGTAAAAATAACATTTTGTTGGCGGTGTGTTATTCTGTCCAGATTGGACGTGGACTCGCACAGTAGAGGACAGGGGTGTTGATTGACAGGTGGGAGGGGTGGGGATGCTCACCCTGGAGGTTGCTGCCATTGGTGGAGGTGCAGGTGGGGGGCGGGGAGGTCTGTGGCCGCACAACAGGGGCGAAGGCGCTCTTCTGTTTGACTGCAGAGACCATATGGACAGGAGAGAATGAATAACGAGGAAGAGGAGACGCACAGAGGAGGTGAATGACTCATGCAGGAAGGAGGAGGTGATGATGAGGAGGAGGAGGACGACGAACTGCTCCCTGCCTCAAAACGGGTCAACATATTCCGAGAATATTAGCAAAGTTGATCCATAACTTGATGGCTTTTCCCCCAAACCCACCACATCCTGAAGGGGGCGGTGTTGTGCGATAAAACCCCAAAATATCTACTTTAAATATGAAAATAACATCTGCAAGTGTGCTGGTGGTTGTTCCTAAATCCAGGATCCTCGTGAAGATCCCACTGCTCATCTGTCAGCGTCAGAATATTCAGAGACATTCCTCAAAAAAAAAGAATAATTCGCATGTGAAAAAAATATCTTAGAAATATCTCATATCTCATAATTCGTGGAAAAACATTAAAGATTCTTGGATATCTAAATTTTGAAATGTTTCAGAAATGTTTAGGATATATGACAGCACATGAGGAATAATCGCAGGCATTTCCACAAACAATCGGAACCTCGACAGACTGAACAGTAAATATTTAAAGTTTATACTTCCAGCTCTGCAGGAACTTGGCAAATGTTGCAGAAGGTTTAGTGTCTCCGCTACGTGCATATCACTGCAGAACTCACAACAACAATCATCATGATGGGTTTTGTCCAGTTCAGACATCATATTTTGTGGTTCATGCCTGCAGTCGGACTCGAGTGCTGGCATTCAGCATCACTGAAGGTCGTCAGTCATCCAGGATGAAGACTCCGAGAAGTTAACTTGACATCAACGGGACTTCTTCTTGGTCCTCAGCAGGTTTTTGCCACTGAGTGACGTCTTTACTTTGGTCTCAGGGTGTCAGGGTTAGGCTTTGCCCCCCACCCTTTTCCGATGTGCTCTTGTTGGCTTCACAGGACAACCCACGACAGCACCCCAACCCAGATCCAACCCAATCCAACTAAGATCCAATCCAACCCAGATCCTCTTCCCACAGACACACCGACACAGATGATGTTTTATATATGTCAGAGATCTTGTAATGTTAATTATGATCAGAATTTAATTTAAATTATTAAAAATTTCTTCTTTTTATACTACTGTATGTCTTGTTTTATTTGTGTTTATTTCAATATCTCATTATTTGTGTTTGTTGTTTTTATTTCCATATCTCTTTTTGTTTGTTGTTTTTATTTCTATATCTCATATATCTTACTTCATTCGTGTTTATTTTTATTTCTCGTTTTTATTTGTGCTTATCATTTTTATTTCTACATTTCATTTGTGTTTGTTGTTTGTATTTCTATATTTCATTTTATTGTGTTTATTGCTTTTATTTCTATATCTCATTTTATTTGTGTTTGTTGTTTTTATTTCTATGTTTTTAATTCATGTTTGTTTTTATTTCTATATCTAGTTTTTCTTTTGCTTGTCGTTTTTATTTCTACATCTCGTTTTATCCATGTTTGCTATTTTTGTTTCTATATCTCGTTTTATTTGTGTTTGTTGTTTTTATTTCTATATCTCCTTTTGTCCATTTTTGTTGTTTTTATTTCTATATCTCATTTTATCCAGGTTTGTTGTTTTATTTCTATATCTTGTCTTATCCATGTTTGTGGTTTTTGTTTCTACATCTTGTTTTATTAGTGTTTACTGTTTTATTTATATATCTCATTTTATCCATTTGTTTTTATTTATATATCTCATTTTATCAGTGTGTGTTGTTTTTGTTTCTCATTTATTCGTGTTTGTTGTTTTTATGCCTAAATCTCATTTCAGTCTTGTTTGTTGTTTCTATTTCCATATTTTTGTGTTTATTGTTTTTATTTCTCTATCTCATTTTATTGGTATTTGTTGTTTTTATTTTCAAATCTCTTTTTATCTGTGTTTGCTGTTTTCAATTCTATATCTCATTTTATTTGTGTTATTTCTAGATCTTATTTCATTCAAGTTTGTTTTTATTTCTATATTTCATTTTATTTGTTTGTTTTTATTTCTATATCGTGTTTTATTTGTGTTTGTTGTTTTTATTTCTATATCTCATATTTTGTGTTTTTTATTTCTACATCATTTAATTTGTATTTGCTGCTTTTCTATACCTTGTTTTATTCGTGTTTGTTGTTTTTATTTCTATAGTTCATTTTAATTGTGCTTAATGCTTTACATTTATATCACATTTTATTTGTGTTTGTTTTTTATTTCTATACCTCGTTTTATTTGTGTTTATTTTTATTTCTCCTTTTATTCATGTTTGTCGTTTTTATTTCTAGATCTCATTTCATTCAAGTTAGTTGTTTTTATTGCTATATTTCATTCTATTTCTTTATTGTTTTTATTTCTATATTGCGTTTTATTGGTGTTTGTTGTTTTTATCTCTATCTAATTTTTGTGTTTTTTATTTCTACATCTCATTTAATTCATGTTTGTTGTTTTTTTCTATGTCTCTTTTTATTCGTGTGCTATTTTTATTTCTATATTTCATTTTATTTGTGTTTGTTGTTTGTATTTCTATGTCTTGCTTTATTTGTGTTTGTTTTTATTTCCATATCTTGTTTTTCGTGTCTTGTTTTATTTCTACATCTTGTTTGATTCGTGTTTGTTGTTTTTATTTCTATATCTCATTTACTCATGTTTGTTTTGATTTCTACATATCATTTTATTCAAGTTTGTTGTTTTTATTTCTATATCTCATTTATTTGTGTTTTTTATTTCTATATCTTGTTCTATTCAGATTTGTTTTTAGCTCTATGTCTTGTTTATCTGTTTGTTGTTTTTATGTCTATATTTCATTTTATTCTTGTTTGCTGTTTTTGTTTCAATATCTCATTTTATTCATGTTTGTTGTTTTTATTTCTATATCTCATTTTATCCGTTTGCTGTTTTTATTTCTATGTCTCGTTTTATTCATGTTTGTTGTTTTTGTTTCTATATCTCATTTCAGTCTTGTTTGTTGTTTCTATTTCCATATGTAATTTATTTGTGTTTATTGTTTTTATTTCTATATCTTGTTTTATTTGTGTTTATATCTACATCTCATTTTATTTTATTTCTATATCTCCTTTCGGGTTTGTTAAACACTTTGTATGAAATTCTGCTTTTATAATATCTTTAAAACCAGATTACCTCTGATTTAATCAGATTACATCCAGATTGCACATGGGGCCCTATCTGGACACATGTCAGCTCATGTTGCTGTGCATCACCACATCCATCGCACCATGGAACTGTTCTGGGGTCCTGGATGGCAACCAGCCAGACAGACACCTGGTTCATTCCCACCTCTCCAATGTAGCCATGCAGCCATGTGAAACATGGGCATGTCCTTGTCCTTCTCCAGTCTCTGGGGTCCTCCACACTGAGACACCTGTGTCCTGGATCATGTCCAGAGAAACTCACCACGTGGACTAAATGTGGTGTCTGATGTTCCCTCACAGTGTCAGTGATCCTCCTCATCTGAGTTTCACTACGGAACTGTTCATTGGACACAAAGTCATTCCAGCAGGACCCAAAAATCCTCCACAGAGACCTGGGACCAAAGACATCCAGTCTTCACCTTAGGACACTGGTTAGAGTCCAAGTCTCAGAAAGCACCAGGACCCTAAAGACTTGGACCATCGCCCTGTTGCAAAGATATCAGCAACATCAAACACCTCTGACCTTTGACCTTATGACCTCATAAGATCTTCCCAGGCGTGGACCCAGAGACATCTTCTCTGTGTGAGGATGACATGGTAGACTCCGCCCCTCATATGACCCTGACAGCCCCACTGGTGGCTGGTGATAGGTGCAGGCAGAATGAGTGTGCAAGGTGAAGCCGCTCACATTCCGCTCGCTGTGCAGCGTCACACGGACCTCAGATGGATTCAATCAGTGTGGCATCTCTGCCACATCTCATTTGTAATTGTGACCATTTTAAATAATGAACCAATTACTAAAAATGACTATTTTCAGACGAAAAATGTTTTGATGAAGCTTTAAACCGACACTCTCTGTCGGCCCTGTGGTTGGCTGACCTCTGGGATAGGCTCCGCCGCCATTACCCTTAACTGGAACAAGACATTCAGAAAATGAATGAATGAAATGTTATGATTTCTAAAATAATTATTTTGGTCTCATCTAATCTCTGATCTACAAAGTGAGCTTTGTTTTGAAGTCTGAGTGGATGAAGCATGTTTGAGTGTCACTGTGACAGAAACATTTGAAACTTTGGTTTCATGTATCAATCCTACAAAAAGAGTCAATGGTTCATAGAGTTTATTTGACTGAGTGCGTGTCGTGATCCCTGCACTGTGTATTGTTTGATGCCTGGTTTGAAACAGTCTCACACTGTGAGCTCGATGCCTTACTCGTGATCCTCGGTTTAATCTCAGCAGTGAAGCTTCGCTCTGCACTAAATGAAAAAGCTCAGTGTGTCAATCGATGGTTCATTCTTTGTGTTGAATGAAAGCTTGAATGAATGAATGAAAGCTTGAATGAATGAGTGTGCACAGTAGGGGTGGAGTTAGAAGTGGGAGAGGCAGACACACGTTAAACCCTTGGCAGAGCAAGCGCGGGTTGTTTAGTCATGAGGGACGGCGTCATCAACTAGCATGTTTTCAAAACAAGTGTTGCTGAGACGCTGGCAAAGCTACGGTGAGCTCACGTCATCGTTTGCATCACGCCCATGACGGCCGGCGTTGCAGACTGAATGCCCCCCCCCAAAATCGCTCTGCCCTGCCTTCACTGTGCATGCGTCATTTGGGACCACAGCAGCACGTCTGAGTCTGACTCTCTACACCCAAAGCGATCAAAGAGAACAATGTGATTATTATTCATCAGATGACAAAGTAAAAGCTCTTAAATCATTCTAAAGTCAGTTTTAAGCAGAAATGAGGCGATAATCGCCTTATTTCGCTACTGACGCACCAAAATGACAAAAGCGCAGCAGCAGCTCATCTGGCTGCGGCACTCTGATCGCTTCCTCCGTGTTTTATCATGAAATAATGCTGAATTTATGTGGAAATGATTGTTGTACAAAAGTTTCAGATGTCTATCGCTGAGATAGATGATGACTGGAGGCAGTTTGAAGCAGAAACGAGGTGATAATCCGCAAACCGCTGCTGACACTTTGAAATGACCAAAATGACCAGATTGTATATGTGTATATATATATATATATATGTGTGTATATATATAGCTCATGTGCCCTGATTTAACACTGCGCTCTGATTTAACACTGCTCTCTGATTTAACACTGTGCCCTGATTTAACACTGTGCCCTGATTTAACACTGCACTCTGATTTAACACTGCTCTCTGATTTAACACTGCTCTCTGACTTAACACTGTGCCCTGATTTAACACTGTGCCCTGATTTAACACTGCACTCTGATTTAACACTGCTCTCTGATTTAACACTGCTCTCTGATTTAACACTGCTCTCTGACTTAACACTGTGCTCTGATGTAACACTTTGCTCTAGGTCTTCAAAATCATTCTGCGACTTCTCTCACTTTTAGCGACTCAGTGTTTATCTTTGGCTTGCGTCCGTTTTCACCAGCTGAGGTTTGGACTTTTTTGCTGTCTGTTGTTGACCACAGACAGATTGTTTAAAATGAGTTTTGTGACATTTATGTAAATGGTGGTGTGTGTCCCTGCATAAAACACAAATCCATACTGACTTAAAAAGATCAAACACTGGCTGCTGTTCTGGATTTACAGTCTGATCACGTGTCACGTGACGTCTCAGTTGCACCATGGTGGCCTGTCAGACCATCAAACACCTGAATATGTTTGAGGTTTTGTTTTCTTCCTTACTTGCGTAGGCGGAGTTAGCGGTGGAACCGTTGAGGAAGGTGGGAGATCCCGGCACACCTAAGTTGGTCATTCCTGCCGCTCCGTATCCGTTCATGGTGGATGTGATGGTGTTGTAGTTGGACTGCTGAGGCGTGGAGCTCGGCACGTAGCCGCGAGGTGACACGCTGTTCGAGTTACGAGAGTAACCTGCAAGAAAACAGCCCATGATGAGTTTGATAAGGTCACACTGAAGTAGGGCTGAAACGATTAATCGAGTAACTCGAATAATTCAATTACAAAAAAAGGTTCGGGGCATCGAGGCTTTGTTTAATGCTGTAGTACATATGCCAGGCCTGTGTGTGGTGCTTTAACACTCCAAAAACACAGAGAAGAAGACTACAGAGCATGCACATAACTAATATAGGATCTAATCAATGTAGCAAGCGAAGCTACAAGTTTACAAGTCTGCACGCTGAGTAAAATAAAGCCTTTTAAGAGAAAGAGGTTCTGTTCTGAAATAGACTTACTGCGCATTTAAAGTGAAGCAGTGTGTTTGTATATTTTTTTTAAACAGTTTGGTCCACTGGCTGCGCTCTACCTCTGCAGATGAAGTGAAACGATGCGCACTTTAAGTGAATCATGTTTAACGATTAAAAAAAAATGCCTTCATTCAGATTTGATAAGTTTTTATCAACAGGCTGTACATTTGATTTATCAGTGCAGATTTTGTGGAAACGCTGCACTCCACTGCTGTTTTTCAAAGGCTGTGTTATTTGCCAAGAATCCACAGAAAACAAAGAATTTGACACGTATAAATATACACTAACAGTTATAAAATAAATAAATCACAGTTATAAAAAGTGCAATCACAGGTGGGATGAAGTCACTGTCAAGTCATTCTGAATTCATCAATCAGCAAGTCCCAAGTCAGCTTGTAAACAATTGGTGGTCATTATGACTTGAGACTTGACTTGGGACTTGCTGATTCATGACTTGAGAATAACTTGATGGTGACTTCGTCTCACGTCTGTGTGCAATAAGAGGGTAAAAAAATTTCACAGATGGCCTGGGCTTAAGGGCCTTTCACACTGCAAGCTTCAGCGCGACGCTTTAACGCCCCCCAACGCGTCGTAACGCCAGGCTGATGCGTTTCCAACGCGTCGTGACATCAGACGCGTCGCTTCGGAAGCGGCAAGGGGGCGGAGATTGCGGCTACGTCACACTCTGGCTGTTTCCACAAGCTCAAAAACGTTCAGCGATCGCCATCTTGAATTTGCGTCGCCTGAACCACAAAAAAAGCTTTAAAAAACAGCAGTAGAACGATTCTCCCATCACCCTGCTGGGAGAAGCTTTTTTTCAGCTAGTTTTCGGAGTGAAGCCGACCGAGGGAGGACTGACGACTTGGTGGGATATCGATCAAACCGCGACAGCAGGCCAGCCCGCATGGAGAAGCCGGCCTTCAGGCATCATTCCTGGGCAGACCGAGGCAGGCAGCCGGGGGGATGGAGCAAACCCACTCAGTCCGAAATCTCCCACTTTTTGGATATATGCGAAGTCCCAGTTTGCCCATCAGAGGTTAGTTCTGCAGCTTTATCGAGGTGAGGAGAAAATAAAAGCAAAACGTGACGTTTTTGCACTGTGTGAAGGTTTATTGATTGGCTAACGTTAGCTTAGCTTTTTAGCAGAGTTGATCTGAGTAAACGCTTTAATTTGTAGATGGTTCAGTCTTTCTTATTTTTACCAAATAAAGCTACAGCTTTTGTGACACCACAAAAGCTCAACTTTAAATAACTTATTTTTTCGGGCGTTTTTTTCCATCGTTTTTGCCGGTTTTTTTCCCCTTTTTTATATATAAACTGGTTAGTGTTTCTTTATATTTAAAGAAATATTTTTATTTGTCCCAATCAGGAACATTTGCTGTGCAGACAACCAAACTTCCATTGATGAGCTGAACACCACGAAGTCCAGTCGAAAGAAAACATCTCTGCTCTTCAAAATAGGACAAAAGTGTCTTCAGCAACACCACCAGAGTTCAAAGCTGCAGAAGAGACCTTCATCTGGTCCTGAGAATCCAGCATAACATCACCTGCTTCTAAATAAAAGGCTCTTTCAATAGCAACTATTTTATTATTTTTTTAAAAAGCTGTTTCATTTTATATTTTAACAATAAATGAACGGATCATTAAAAATGTCCACGAATCAAAGTCAAAAAACATTTGCACAGGTAGAAGCTCTCCACTTATTGTTCATATTCTAGAAATGACTCTCTCCTGATAACAACATTAAAGGCAATTACATATTTTGACGAAATTACAAGTTTAAATGACTATATAAAAAAATTCATCATGAGGTTTATGTCACAGAAATCCTACTTTACAATCACACTCCAGTCATTGTTAAATAATTTCCTGTTGCATTTATAATAAACATTTGTATTTATTTAGTGTCTGTTTTTCTGGTTGAAATGAGATATAAATAATGTACCAGACTTTACAAAATGTACAAGTTTCCATGTTATTTTATTTGTCTAAAAATAAATGTCCAAGGTTCCTTATGTTAAACAAGAAATTATCTAATCTGAAATAACAGGTGGTTTTAATTTACAGATGAAAGGTTTCTAAAGAACCATTTATTGATTTATTTAGCTATTTTAATTACAAGTGTTTTAAACTTTTTTTTAACAGTAATTTTGAGGTAACACACAACAAAAAAACATTTCCAATGATTTTTCTTCGGAAAACTGCTCTATAAATGAGCAGTCCTGTCACACGTTAATGTTTTGTACAGATCAGAGGTTTCTGCACCGATCCGTTTTGTATAGATCAGTGGTTTCTGCACCGATCCGTTTTGTATAGATTAGTGGTTTCCGCACCGATCCATTTTGTAAAGATCAGTGGTTTCTGCCACGAGTCTTCCGTGTTTTGGCCCGACGCGTCGTTCCTATTGGACAACACGAAGGTACGTCACAGCTCAGAGTGTCGAAAATTGGATTGGATTGAACTTTGACCGTGTCAGCCTGCCAACAAGCGGCAATGCGCACGCCGTCAGAAGCGTCGGTTTAGTTCGGCTTTTTTTTCGCGACGCTTCTGACACGTCTAAAAAGCAACGTGTCTCATTGAAAATAATGCTTTTTAGACCTATTTTTGACGCTTCTGATGTGTCTGATGCATTAAGTGTGAAAGGCTATTTATGGTTCGGCAAAGCTTCAAAAATCTTAATAATGTGAAAAAATAAAGTATTACCCGGTAAAACAGAAAGAGACGGAGGGATCATCCTAAACTAAAGCATCTGCATGATGGCACAGCGACATTGTGTTACTACTTTGGGAGAGCCCTGCCACTATTGATATTGTTTAAAAACACAAAACTTTTTATCTGATTACTCGATTAATGCTGCGTTTACACATAGGCAACGAATGTCATATTTGCATCATTCTTGCCATATTCCTGACATTTTTAACGTGACTTAATGCATCTGAATAGGTTTCTTAATAATGCGTGCTGGTGCATGATATTCGGGATTTTCGTGGAGCATACTTTTGGCTGTCAAAAAAATCTATGAATGTCACACACCACCCTCATTTTGCCTCATGTCGTGGACGTCATAACTGAGCGTGTTGATCCGTCTTGATTAGTGGTGATCCTTAATAAAGCGTGACAGCATTCTTCTCTGACATGCGCACAATTAAACCCTGCTGCACCACATTCAGTTTCATTGCTGCAGTATGCTGAAGAAGGACAGTAACACCAAGTCAGCTAAAAGTCTCGTTCCAATGTTCATCAGCGCGCTCCTGCAGGTGTTCCACCTGCTGCTGCTGTGCCTGATGTTTGAGAAAACAAGTGAGACAAGAGCCGCGTGAAGCCACACATCTGGCTCTCTCCGTCTCCTCCTCCTTTCTGTGCCACTCCATGGCACAGAGCCCAACTAAGCATGCAGTCACAAAGTTCTTCTGCTTTGGATTTTAAGGAGCAAACTGGAGCGATCTGAATTGTTCAGCAGCTGAGCGATAGCACCCAACAGCGCACAACAACGCAGAACATTATTCTTGACCATGTGTAATGGTTCCTGATCATTCTCCAGCAACCCGTGCCATTATTCGTACCTGACGCCTCTGCCCCGAATCATCACATTCATCAGCAGCAGCCAAGAATGTATACCTCGTGGCATTCATGACTTGTCATTGTTATGTGTAAACACAGCATAATCGAAAAAATAAAATATTCGATAGCTGCAGCCCGACAGTGAAGGTTCACAGCTTCATCTGGAGGTGTGGTCACCAATGTCCTTCAGGATGAATTAAGTCATCTGATGGGCCGGAGTCATGTCAACATTAGAAAATACAGTGTTTGGGGCCTCACTGAGGCCACTCCCATGAACCAGCCAAGATAAAAATTCAACTTTTGTCAGATTTCTGAAGTTTGGACAAAATATTCTCAATTTTTACTCATTTTGCACTTCACACAGTGTACAAGATCTTAATTCTAAAATCTGGACTCCAAAGGATGAACGTACAGATTGTCCCATTACACGGATTGTCCCATTACATGGATTGTCCTCTTTCGCAGATTGTCCCGTTTCAGAGATTGTCCTGTATCATGGATTGTCTCTGTTTCTGTGTAGGCTCTCAGTTGTCCAGGTGGTTTCCATAGTAGAGAAGCTTGAATCTTCGATTGGACTGGGTTGCTTGACGCGAGGACGTTTCGCTTCAAATCGCAGAAGCTTCCTCAGCTAAAATTCTTGCTCTGGTGGTCTGACTTCTGTCTTGACTCTTGTAAAGAATAATCAAGAAGTCACAAAAGCTGGAGTTTTAAACCTAACCAGACCCCTCCTACCGAGAGGCAGACTGCTATAGGCTAGTGACTAAACAATAGCTCTAATTAGCACCTATTGTGCTCTAGTTAGCACCCTCCTAATGACAGGGCAGCTGTCCCTCTCCTGATGGCTCCCTTGACGACTCTGCTGATGACGTGAATGACTCATTACCATGAACAAAAGACTGAAACTGCTTTGACCCGAGTACCCCATTGTAAACAGGGGATAAAGCATGTCTCAGACCCCCTCCCCGGTTAAGGCTGGGTTTCAAACGTTTCACAAAGAATGCCTCCTTGACCCCTCTCTCAAACCATTTCTTCTCTCTGGCTAATATTTTAACTTCCTTGTCCTCAAACGTGTGGTTAGTGTCTTTAAGGTGGAGATGAACTGCAGACTGAGGTCCACTGGTGCCCTCTCTGCGGTGCTGGTATAGCCTTTTGTGTAAAGGTTGCTTAGTCTCACCTATGTAGTGTTCGTTACAGTTTTCCTGACATCTGATAGAATACACTACATTGCTCTGTTTGTAACTAGGGATCCTGTCCTTAGGGTGAACCCACGATGGTCCCTGGACAAAGTGCACAAGTCCCAGAGAACAAAGAGACCAGACAGACAAGAGATGAAGACAAGAAGAAGAGGAGTGTCTCTCCCTTATTTAGCAGGAGTAGGGGAAAAACTACAGAGGATCTTCAGACAGCACAAAATCCCAGTTTACTTTAAACTGGTTAACACCTTGAGACAGAAATTAGTTCACCCTAAGGACAGGATCCCTAGTTACACCTTGGAGAGCTGGACTGACATGAATCATGGCTCCAACATGAGACATGTCAATTGAAACAAAGGAGAGGATTATCAAACTCTTAGAAGAGGGTAAATCATCACGCAATGTTGCAAAAGATGTTGGTTGTTCACAGTCAGCTGTGTCTAAACTCTGGACCAAATACAAACAACATGGGAAGGTTGTTAAAGGCAAACATACTGGTAGACCAAGGAAGACATCAAAGCGTCAAGACAGAAAACTTAAAGCAATATGTCTCAAAAATCGAAAATGCACAACAAAACAAATGAGGAACGAATGGGAGGAAACTTAGGATTTACATACAGAAAAGCTAAACGAAAGCCATCATTAACACCTAAACAGAAAAAACAAGGTTACAATGGGCTAAGGAAAAGCAATCGCGGACTGTGGATGACTGGATGAAAGTCATATTCAGTGATGAATCTCGAATCTGCATTGGGCAAGGTGATGATGCTGGAACTTTTGTTTGGTGCCGTTCCAATGAGATTTATAAAGATGACTACTGCCTGAAGAGAACATGTAAATTTCCACAGTCATTGATGATATGGGGCTGCATGTCAGGTAAAGGCACTGGGGAGATGGCTGTCATTACATCATCAATAAATGCACAAGTTTACGTTGATATTTTGGACACTTTTCTTATCCCATCAATTGAAAGGATGTTTGGGGATGATGAAATCATTTTTCAAGATGATAATGCATCTTGCCATAGAGCAAAAACTGTGAAAACATTCCTTGCAAAAAGACACATAGGGTCAATGTCATGGCCTGCAAATAGTCCGGATCTTAATCCAATTGAAAATCTTTGGTGGAATTTGAAGAAAATGGTCCATGACAAGGCTCCAACCTGCAAAGCTGATCTGGCAACAGCAATCAGAGAAAGTTGAAGCCAGATTGATGAAGAGTACTGTTTGTCACTCATTAAGTCCATGCCTCAGAGACTGCAAGCTGTTATAAAAGCAACAAAATACTAGTGATGTGTTGGAGCGTTCTTTTGTTTTTCATGATTCCATAATTTTTTCCTCAGAATTGAGTGATTCCATATTTTTTTCCCTCTGCTTGGCCTAAAAAAGTAACCGTTACTGACTGCCACAATTTTTTTTTCCTGATTTCTTATAGTGTTTCTTAAAGCCAGAAAGTTGCCATTTGAAATGACTTTAGTTTTGTGTCATGTGTGTGATCTGCTTTTTTTCTACAAAATTAAACAACTGAATAAACATCCTCCAAGGCCAGTGATTCCATAATTTTAGCCAGGGCTTGTATTGTCCCGTTACACGGACTTCCCTGTTACAGGAATTGTCCTCTTTCACAGATTGTCCCGTTACACGGATTGTCCCCGTTCACAGATAGTCCCATTAAATGGATTGTCCTCTTTCACGGATTGTCCCATTATAGAGATTGTCCAGTTACATGGATTGTCCTGAAATAGGGATTGTCCCGTTACACGGATTGTCCAGTTATAGGTATTGACCCGTTATAGGGATTGTCCCATTACACGGGTTGTTCCGTTATAGGGATTGCCCCATTACACGGATGGTCCCGTTATAGGGATTGACCCATTATAGGGATTGCCTCGTTACACAGATTGTCCCGTTATAGGGATTGACCTGTTATATGGATTGTCCCATTACATGGATCGTCCTCTTTCACGGATTGTCCTGTGATAGGGATTGTCCCATTACATAGACTGTCCTCTTTCACGGATTGTCCCGTTATAGGGACTGTCCTGTTTCACGGATTGTCCCGTTTCCTGGGTTAAGAGCAGACTTCGTAGAACTGAAGTGTTTCCACTTTGGTGCTCAGTTTTTGTGAGTTTCGTTGATGATTTTCACTGACATCTCATGTCTTAGGGGTTTTCCAGGTTCATGTGAGCATCAGTGTTCAGCCGCCATGGAGGAATGCGGGCGTGGGCTTAACACCTACATGTCATTGAACTTGGTGATGATGTCATCACTCCATTCAACCGCTGTAGGATGTCTGCTCTCTGTACTTCATCTCTCACCTCGCCGCCTCCCCTACCTTCATTGACCCTCATTCAAGATGCATTGAACATCAATGTTCCCTGCAGCATTGAGAATGACCTCTGACCTCCTCATGAGGCGCTGGAATTCCCACCGACCTGAATCTCGCTGAGCGGGAGTCTTACATTAATGTTCACTCCCTCCATCACTCTTACTGGTTCAAGCCAGCAGAATTCCCAGCAGATCCAGCTGATGGAGCGGGGTGATGGGAAACACATGTCACAGTGAACAAATGAGGGAGCGTCTGAGCGCTGCAGCAGCTCCACTTCGCTCTGGATCGGTGTGACAAAACATACCAAAGATTCGTCCCATCCTGTCTATGGCTGATGTTGAGACCCTGATTCATGCGTTTGTCTCTTCTAGAATGGACTACTGCAATATTTTATTTTCTGGTTTACCACAGTCCAGCATTAGGGGTCTCCAACTGGTTCAAAATGCTGCTGCCAGACTTTTGACAGGAAGCAGAAAGTTTAACCACATTACACCCATTATGGTGTCTCTTCTACTGGCTTCCTGTCCCTGTTCATTTTAAGGTTCTGCTACTAACCTATAAAATTATTCATAGACTGGCACCTCCCTATCTAGCTGACCTAATTAAACACTATGCACGGGCTCTGCGTTCTCAGGGTGCAGGACTACTTTGTGTCCCTAGGGTGAATAAAAAGTCTGCAGGTCACAGAGCTTTCTCTTATTGTGCACCTGCTTTATCAAACAGATAAATCTCATTCCAGTCCAGACTAAAACCGTATGTGTTCTCCCTCTCGTGTGGCTAGCATACCGCTGTAGTACTGAAGACTGCTTCCTCTCCTTTGAGCTCTTCTTATTATCACTGGAACAGGTCTCAGCCTCACTACATCTACAGTCTGGCTGCTGATGAATTCGTGGCTCAGGTGCAGTTATTTCTGGCCGATTGGTTCTCCTCTTTTTCTCTCTGTCCGAGGCGCTGATGAGACCTTGGACGGATGGTGGACCTGCACCCCAGGATGCCGGACTGACCTTGAGAAGCCCTGCCTGTTCAAGACCTGGAGGCACAGATACTCAAGACCCAAGATGGACTGCGTTTGAATTTCAATTATGGACTCAATTAAGGTCTGTTTTTGCTGCTCTTCTGTTTATTCTGTTTCTTCAGTTTTGTAAAACCCCAGAGGGTTTCATTGATGATTTTCACTGACGTCTCATGTTTTGGGGAATTTCCAGGTTCTCTGTGTCTGGTCTGCTCGAAGTTTCTTCCTTATTGGAGTTTTTCCTGAACATTGTCCCCTGTGTTCTTGCTCAGGAGGTCGGTGAGGTTAGACTTTATTGTGTGAAGCAACTTGAGGCAGCTTTGTTGTGATTTGGTGCTACACAAATAAAATCAATTGAAATAAGCTGAAGGGAAACTGAAAGTCTTTTTCAATATCAATTTCAATTTATTTTCATTTATATAGCGCCAAATCACAACAGAGTTGCCTCAAGGCGCTTCACACAAGTAAGGTCTAACCTTACTAACCCCCAGAGCAGCAGTGGTAAGGAAAAACTCCCTCTGAGGAAGAAACCTCAAGTAGACCAGACTCAAAAGGGTGACCCTCTGCTTGGGCCATGCTACAGACACAAATTACAGAACAATTCACAAAACGAAAATACAGGAAATGCTGTTGGTGCACAGGACAGGAGGGTCTCCAGCACAAATACCACACCCTAGTCTTGTTACCATAAAAGCATAGGCCCCGCCCCAATGCAGAGAATTGTGGGTAGGTGTGCATTCTCACCTTGTTCGCCCTGTGAGGCCTCTGAGATGTTGACGGCAAGTTGGCTGCTGAAGGAGTTCACTCCCATCATGCTGGAGTGTGCGGCCGAGCCGGTGAGCGAGGGGAGCTGGTTGTGGCTGCGGGGAACGCTGTAGAGCGCCTCTGTGAGGTCGGCTGCCCGCTTCAGGATGATTTCCTAAAAAAGAGGGAAACAGACGAATGTTAGAGAAAAACACAATTAGATTAAAAAAGATTAGATATATACACACACAGACAAATACACACAAACAGACAGACAGACAAACACGCACACACTGACACAGACACACACAAAGACACACACACACAGGCAGACACACACACACACAAAGACACACACACACACACAGGCAGACACACACACACAAGGCACACACACACAGACAGACAAACACGCACACACTGACACATAGACACACACAGACACACAGGCAGACACACACACAGGCAGACACACGCACACACAGGCAGACACACACACAGACAGACACAGGCAGACACACACACAGGCAGACACACGCACACACAGGCAGACACACACACAGACAGACACAGGCAGACAGACACAAAGACACACACACAAAGACAGGCAGACACACACACACACAGACACAGGCAGACACACACAGACAAAGACAAACACACAGACAGACACAGGCAGACAGACACACACAAAGACACAGGCAGATACACACACACACACACATACACACAGACTCAGGCAGACACAGAGACACACACATACACACAGACTCAGGCAGACACAGAGACACACACACCTAGACACAGGGAGACACACACGCATGCAGACACACACAGACATACACAGGCAGACAGACACACAGACACAGGCAGACAGACACAAAGACACAGGCAGACAGACACACACACAGGCAGACACACACAGACACACACACAAAGACAGGCAGACACACACACACACAGACACAGGCAGACACACACAGACAAAGACAAACACACAGACAGACACAGGCAGACAGACACACACAAAGACACAGGCAGATACACACACACACAGACACACACACAGACACACACATACACACAGACACAGGCAGACACACACAGGCAGACACAGAGACACACACATACACACAGACACAGGCAGACACAGAGACACACACACCCAGACACAGGGAGACACACACGCATGCAGACACACACAGACACACACAGGCAGACACACACACAGACACAGGCAGACAGACACAAAGACACAGGCAGACACACACACACACACGCATGCAGACATACACACAGGCACACACCGACACAGACAGACAAACATGCACACACCGACACAGAGACACACACAAAGACAGGCAGACACACACACACACACACACAAAGACAGGCAGACACACACACACAGCCACAGGCAGGCATACACACAGACAGACACAGGCAGACAGACACACACATACACAGGCAGACACACAGACACAGGCAGACACACACACAGACACAGGCAGAAACACACACACACAAGACTCACACACACAGACAAACGCACACACTGACACAGAGACACACACACAGGCAGACACAGAGAGACACACACACACCCAGACACAGGGAGACACATACACAGACACACACACGCACACACAGGCAGACACACACACACACAAGGCACACACACACACAGACAGACAAACACGCACACACTGACACAGAGACACACACAGACACACACACACACACACATCCAGACACAGGGAGACACACACACAGGCAGACACACACACACAGACACACACAGACAAAGACAAACACACAGGCAGACACAGAGACACACACACCCAGACACAGGGAGACACACACAGGCAGACACACACAGACACACACAGGCAGACACACACAGGCAGACACACACAGACACACACGCACACACAGGCAGACACACACACACACACACAGGTAGACACACACAGACACAGGCAGACGCACACACAGAAAAAGGCAGACACACACAGGCAGACACACACAGACACAGGCAGACACAGACACACATACACAGACACAGGCAGACACAGACACACGCACGCAGACACACACACACGCACGCAGACACACACACACACGCACGCAGACACACACACACGCACGCAGACACACACACAGGCAGACACAGACACAGAAAAAGACAGAGACACACAGACACACACACAAACAGACAGACAGACAGACAAACAGACAAACATGCACACACTGACACAGAGACACACACACACGCACACACACACACACACACACAGGCAGGCATACACACAGACAAAGACAAACACACAGACAAACACAGGTAGACAGACACACACACATACAGACAGACACACACACAGACACACAAACACACACACATACACACAGACACACACACAGACACACAAACACACACACATACACACAGACACACACACAGACACAGGCAGACACACAGACACACACGCATGCAGACACACACACAGACACAGGCAGACACACACACACACGCATGCAGACACACACACAGACACAGGCAGACACACACACACACGCATGCAGACACACACACAGACAGACACACACACACACGCATGCAGACACACACACACACACAGACAGACACACACACACACACACACACACACACACACACACACACACACACACACACAGAGGCATAGGTAGACACACACACACTAAGCCCAGATGTCAGAACATTTCTGAATGGCTGTTGTAAAGGTCAAAGGTCATACTCCCACCTGGTTGTTGTGGGGCATCCCGTACAGCGCCTCCACCAGGTCAGCCGCTCGCTTCAACAGCACCTCCTGTGGACACAGACGGAATCTCAGTTCCCTGGGATGGGTTCCAACTGAACCGTGTTTCAGAGCTCAGAACAAACACTGTGGTTTGTTGTCTGACCGTATTTCCTGTGACACACACAGGCCACGCTGCTGTGACATCGTGCGTCCAGCACTTTTGTTACTACTTGGAATTGTGAGTTGAGCAATGTACTTTGCTCAGCTCACAGACACAGACCAATCAGAATGGTAAATGGTAAATGGACTGCATTTATATATCCATCTGCATCAGACACTCATAGCGCTTTTACGATAATGCCTCACATACACCCCGATGTCAGGCTGCTGCCATGCAAGGCACCCACTACACACCATGAGCAACTAGGGGATTAAGGACCTTGCCCAAGGGCCCTTAATGATTTTCTGGTCAAGCTGGGATTTGAACCAAGGATCCTCTGGTCTAGACCATCTAGACTAGACCATCACCTCCCCTAGTCCAGAACACACGGTCTACAGACACAGACCAATAAGAACGCACAGTCTACAGACACAGACCAATCAGAACGTATGGCCTAGAGACACACACCAATCAGAATGCACGGCCTAGAGACACACACCAATCAGAACGCACAGCCTAGAGACACAGACCAATCAGAACGCAAGGTCTACAGACACAGACCAATCAGAACGCAAGGTCTACAGACACAGACCAATCAGAACGCAAGGTCTACAGACACAGACCAATCAGAACGCAAGGTCTACAGACACAGACCAATCAGAACACACGGCCTAGAGACACCGACCAATCAGGGCACACTGCCTACAGATACAAACCAATCAGGACGCATGGCCTACAGACACAGACCAATCAGAGCACATAGCCTAAAGACACAGACCAATCAGGACGTACGGTCTACAGACACAGACCAATCAGAACACATGGTCTACAGACATAAACCAATCAGGACACACTGCCTACAGACAGACCAATCAGAATGGTAAATGGACTGCATTTATATATCCATTTGCATCAGATGCTCAAAGGGCTTTACAATAATGCCTCACATTCACCCCGATGTCAGGCTGCTGCCATGCAAGGCACCCACTATACACCATGAGCAAGGACCTTGCCCAAGGGCCCTTAGTGATTTTCTGGTAAGGCTGGGATTTGAACCGAGGATTCTGTGGTCTCAAGCCCAACGCCTTAACCACTAGACCATCACCTCCACATGGTCTACAGACACATACCAATCAGAACGCACGGCCTAGAGACACAGACCAATCAGAACGCCCGGCCTAGAGACACAGACCAATCACAAGGCACGGCCTAGAGACACAGACCAATCAGGGCACACGGCCTAGAGACACAAACCAATCAGGATGCATGGCCCACAGACACAGACCAATCAGGACACAGGGCGTACAGACACAGACCAATCAGGACACAGGGTGTACAGACACAGACCAATCAGGACACAGGGTGTACAGACACAGACCAATCAGTACGCATGGCCCACAGACACAGACCAATCAGGACACATGGCCCACAGACACAGACCAATCAGGACACATGGTCTACAGACAGACCAATCAGGACACAGGGCGTACAGACACAGACCAATCAGGACGCATGGCCCACAGACACAGACCAATCAGGACACATGGTCTACAGACAGACCAATCAGGACACAGGGCGTACAGACACAGACCAATCAGGACGCATGGCCCACAGACACAGACCAATCAGGACACATGGTCTACAGACATAGACCAATCAGAAGGCATGGCCTAGAGACACAGACCAATCAGAAGGCATGGCCTAGAGACACAGACCAATCAGGGCACACCGCCTACAGATACAAACCAATCAGGACACAAGGTCTACAGACACAGACTAATCAGGTCGCACGGCCTAGAGACACCGACCAATCAGAACACACGGTCTACAGACACAGACCAATCAGAACGCACAGTCGTCAGACACAGACCAATTACAACACACAGCATACAGACACAGACCAATTAGAACACAAGGTCTACAGACACAGACCAATCAGGGTGCACCGCCTACAGACATAGACCAATCTGATGCACGGCCTACAGCCACAGACCAATCAGTACGCATGATCCATAGACACAGACCAATCAGAATGCACAGCCTACAGACAGACCAATCACGATGCACGGCCCACAGACACAGACCAATCAGGTCAGAGGAATGAATGCATCCAAAGGAGAGGAGCAGAAGCAGCGTGAGGTTCATTAAAGCTTCATGTTTATTGGGTTCATTGGGTCGTGTTCCTACCACACCGTATTCTCAGATGGACCTGCTGTGCTTCACGGTGTGAAGAACAAAAGGTCGTAACTGTTCTGTCTCTGAGTTAGTTTAACTAACTTTGCTGTTGTCAGGATGTGAGTTTCTGCCTGGTTTTGTTTTCATGCTTTTGCCACGTTTCTGTTTCGTTTAAGGCTTATTCTCTTGTTGGGGTTTTTTCCTGCTTGGGTTTATCTGTCCCTGTCTCTCTTGTTTGTCTCTTCTGTTTCTTGGTGGTGGTGCTTTTGTTTGTCTTGTTGGACTGCCTACCTGTGTACCAGACCCCGTTTTCCGTCCAAGTAAACTGCTTTTACTTACAGAGCCTTGAGTCCGTGTCCTGCATTTGTGTCCTGCCACAACCGTTTACCAGGCGTGTTAGATGTTCAGCTCAAAGTTTTATTGTGACTTGTAACTCGGTCGTCTGTCTCTATGCCCAAAGGTCTGTCACAGTTTGCATGATGTTGTCAGACAGGGTGTCTCACTGTCCCACCAAGAGAGTCATGTCCACACATTATATGCTCTGCACTTACTGGTCAGGAATTTGTAGATTATTAAGAAGATAAAAGAGAAGATATTAGGTCAAAAATATTCCAACATGCTCTAGTCTCACTCTTAGATCCTGTTACTGATGTAGTTGCCATCTCTGATAGGATGGCGAGACTCTGGGTGCACTGTCACAAGCTGTGAACTCTGCTAAAAGAACAACTTGTCTTTTTGACCCGATACCAACTAAACTGCTTAAGGACCTGTGAGCTACACTTGGGCAGTCATATTGCAAAATGGAATAAATTCATTTTTCCCTCAAAATTCTACTCACAACACCCCATAATGACAACATGAAAAAGTTTTTTTTTTTAATTTTTGCAAATTTATTAAAAATAAAAACTAGGCCAGATAAAGTTTCCATCAAAGATACCTAAAGCTAAAGTCTACACAAATGGATAAATGACATTTTCTGTGCCTCAGTCAGAAATCCATTTTGAAGAAAATCTTATCAAATTATTTCTTGTTAAAATGTCAAATTACACTTAATATAAGACATGTTCACTTCACAAGTAGAATTTCAGTAGGAATTTTTCTTTTTTAAGAAAATACAGCTTAAAAACCTAGTTCAGTGAGTATTGGAAACATCTTGTTTTGAGATGTGAGATGAAATGAGTTTTATTTTCGTTTTTTGACTTACCATAAGATTTTAAAGATTTATTTTTGTAATGATGTAACATAACCCTAGTCAAATAAATCTCAAAATAAGTTTTGTCAGCTAATTTTAATAAATCTTAAAAGGAAATTTTTACTTGTTCCATTAGCAGGTTTTTTATTTAAACTTTAAATCTTTTTTCGTGTTTAAGAAAATCTGCCCATTAGTGCAGCAGATAACAGAATATTTACAGAGGAATCCTTCAAATGGTGATAAAAGCACCAAATTTGGCAAAAGTACACCTTAGATATTACTCTTTTCAAAAAACTGATGGGCCACTTGAATTTTCAATAGGCGGCCACGTAGGGGTCAGTTGAAGAATTACATAGGAGTCAAAATATAAAAATGCTCCAGTCATATTGAAAATTATACCACATTAAATTATACCACATTATTTGTCTGGTTGTAAAGATTCCAAAAAGGTATAGTTTGGACTATCTATGACTGAATTCTATAGAGTTATGGGGTAAAAACAACAAGAGTGGTGACAAAGTTCAGTTTCAGTTTGTACATGGGTCAAAAGTTAGAGTTGCTCCAATTTTGTTAAAAGGTGATGCAAATTATTGGTTGAGTTAATAGGGTTTCAAAAAGGAATAGTTTGCACCATGTATCATGCTTAGTTATCACGTTACGGGGTAACATATGTAACATGTCATAGAATTCAATGGATGTCAATGTTATTTGACCTTTACTTTAGAGACCAAGCATTCAACACAGTCAAAACGATTCCATTTATTAATCCAAGTAACTCAATCAACAATTTGCACTATTTTTTACTAAAATTGGAGCAACTTTAACTTTTGACCCCTGTACCAACTGAAATTGACCTTTGTCACCATTCTTAAGATTTTTACCCCATAACTCCATAACATTCAGTCATAGATAGTCCAAACTATACCTTTTTGGAATCTTTATGATCAGACAAATAATGTGGTATAGTTTTCATTATGAAAGGAGCATTTTTAGATTTTAACCCCTGTGTAATTCTTCAATTGACCCCTACGTGACCGCCTATTGAAAATTCAAGTGGCCCGTCAGTTTTTTCAAAAGAGCAATGTCTAAGGAGAATTTGTGCTGGATTTGGTGCTTGTATCACCATGTGAAGTATTTCAGTTATTTGCTGCACTACATGGAACAAATGAAAATTCTTTCACGATTTCTTGAAATAGGGTCTTGAAATTCTTTCAGCAAACTCATACTGAGCTTTACTTTACTAGTATTAAGAAGTGCTCTCAATCTACTCTTGGTTACGGGTTACAGGTTAGGGGTTACAGTTTGTGGGTTGCCAGTATCAGTTGTGGGTTGCAGGTTGAGAGTTACAGGTTACAGGCTGCGGGTTATGGGTATCAGGTTGCAGGTTTCAGGTTGAGAGTTACAGGTATCAGGTTGAGAGTTACAGATTATGGGTTGTGGGTTACAGGTTACGGGTATCAGGTTGCGGGTTTCAGGTTAAGAGTTACAGGTTGTGGGTATCAGGTTGAGAGTTACAGGTTACGAGTTGTGCGTTACGGGTAACAGGTTGCGCATTGTGGTTAACAGGTTAAGGGTTAGGGGTTACAGGTTAAAGGTTATGAGTTGCTGGTTATGGGTTACAAGTTACAGGCTGTAGTTTACGGGTTACAGGTTACGAGTTGTGGGTGTCATGATTTGGGGCTTTGATTTGATTTTTCCCTCTTTCCTTTTACTCACTATCTGCTCCAGCTTTGATTTATTAGATATTTTATTTTCATCATGTGTTTATTTTCTGTTGTGTTTTGCTTTGTCACTTTGTTTCTTTGTTACTTTTCATACTTTAGCCATTGTTCAGTTCTGTCCTGGTTTTGTTCAGCTGGTTTGTGTTTTCATTGTGGGTCTTTTGTTTATCACTTGTTTATTTTTCTAATCTCATTTGTGATATCGGTTATGCTGTAGTATCAGATTTTGTATTCTGTTAAGTATTTAGTCTTTGTTTGTTTTGTCATCTGGTATCTCTTATTGTATTCTTCAGTCGCAAGTCAGTTCCAGTTTAGTTTTGTCTTAGTGTTTATTTTCCGATTATTTCTCTGATCGGTTCTTATGTTGTTTATCTTTTATGTTTAGTATCTGATGGTTCGCTTTTTAGTTCTCATGTTCATGCCTGGTTGTTGTTCATAGTTGTGTTATAGTTTGTCTGATCTTTGTTCTCTGTTTTCCTCAAATACAGCTGATTGTGTTCTCACTCCACATCACTGCACCTGCATTGTGTCTTCGTCTCTCACTGTGACCCTATCTGCTTTGTGTTCTCTTCCACTCACGCTCTTGCAACTGTTCACACATCCTCGTGTCTTACATCACTCCACCTTGTGTTGTCTTCACTCTCTAGCACTGTGTATCATCTTTGTCTTCCAGCCATGCCGCCTTTCTAGATCACCTGCATGTGCACCTTGTTAACTCCACCCTATTTATTCTCCTCCCAGCCACCACACCCCTGCTCATTTGTTGTCTTTGTACACGCACCAGCTCTGTATCGAGTCCTGTTGTTGCTTTGCCGTGTAACCAGATCCTGCTTCATATTTTTGACAGCGCCTTTTTGCCTCATCTCTGATGTCTGTGTATGCTCGTGCCTCCGAACCCTGCTTAACCATGACTGCATTTTTGCCTGACTCTGTTTGTGCTTCTGCTATGCTGACTGATCACCTGTGTACCGTACCTGAGCCTGAATTAAAGACCATGATTTCTTTTACACCCAAGCCTAGTCCGAAACTCTGAATTGCGGGTCCTACCGCTTCGGGTGCCTGGCACCCGGCCTACATGATAGCGGCTGATGGGTTACAGGTTACGGGTTGTGGGTTACAGGTAACAGGTTATGGGTTATGGTTTACAAGTTATGGATTACGGGTTACAGGTTACAGTTTAGGGATTACAGGTTACAGGTTGCAGATTACAGGTTACGGGTTGCGGATTACGGGTTGTGGGTTACAGGTTATGGGTTGCAAGTTACAGGTAACAGGTTATAGGTTATGAGTTACAGGTAACAGGTTACAGGTTGCGGTTTACAGGTTATGGGTAACAGGTTGCAGGTTGAGAGTTACAGGTTACGGGTTGTGGGTTGCAGGTTACAGGCTGTGGATTATACCTTACAGGTTGCGAGTTACGGGTTACATGTTGCGGATTACAGGTTACCGGTTATGGTTGTGGGTTGCAGGTTACGGATTGTGGATTACAGGTTATGGGTTGTGGGTTACAGGTTACGGGTTACAGGTTGCGGGTTACAGGTTCAGGATTAGGGGTTGCAGGTTACAGGTTAAGGATTACAGGTTACAGTTTACAGGTTACGAGTTGCTGGTTACGGGTTGCAGGTTACGGGATGTGGGTTACAGGTTGCGGGTTACAGTTTACGGGTTACAGGTTACAGTTTACGGGTTACATGTTATGAGTTGCGGGTTATGGATTACAGGTTACGGGTTGTGGATTATGGGTTACAGGTCAGTTTACAGGTTGCAGGATACAGGTTATGAGTTGCAGGTTATGGATTACAGGTTACGAGTTGCGATTTACAGGTTACGGGTCACGGGTTACAGGGTACAGGTTACGGTTTAGGGATTACAGGTTACAAGTTAAGGGTTAGTGGTTAAAGTAAGTCTATCTTACTTTTTAAATTTTGTTTGTCTGAAACTTTGAACAAATTTGCAAACACTATCCACAGAGACTTCACAGGTCACAGGTCATAGGTCACAGCCCGGCACAGCCAAATATTAACAACAAACCAGAAATTTCAATTGTTTTACTTTGTTTGTTTTGGATGCAGTAACTGAGCCATTCTGATTCTTCCCCTCGTAGATCCACCTTAGATTTAGTGTGAAGCCTTGAATGTGAAACAGGTTTCATTGCGATCGCCCCCCCCCCACCCCCCCATGCACACACACACACACACACACACACACACACACACACACACACACACACACACACACACAGACACTCAGGGGAAGTCAACACGATCGGGTTCCTGTCACAGCGAGGGCCAGCCGCTGAAAGGCTGATCAATAAGATAATGCTCTGCCATCATCATCATCATCATGGTGATATCTTGGCACCAAGGTCTCCTCTCAGTGGGGCAGGGGTTCAGAGACTCTGAGCTGGTTCAGGATCAGCTGTTCTGGATAGAAATATATTTCACAAACAGCCATCGCTGAACGCAAATCAGTTTTTATAACTCATCCTCAAATGATGTTGAAGTGAACGCTGTCAGTGAACAAGGTCAGTGAATGATATCAGTGAGAAATGATCATCATAGAATGTTTCATGTTGGTCTCCAACAATGACTGGAATTATTCATCTGTTCATTAAGATCAATTAACAGATCAATACCTCAAACATTTATTCACTGTTTTCCCTCTTTAAATCTGTCTTGGTTTGCTGATTGTTTGTCTCTCTGGGACAGGAGCTGGACTACAAACTGTCGGCCTGCGTTTGATTCCAGGTTTATGCTTCAGGCTTCCTGTGTGTGTCTTTGGATCAGACACTTCATCTACTGTGGAAGAAACCTGTGACGGACAGGAGTCCCGTCCAGGGGGGAATCACAGACTCTCACCCGGTTCACACGATGGGATCCGGGACAAGCGCCACGACCAGTGGGTCTATGTAACGCTTACTGCTGGTTTACCAGTGACCTAAGGATGCCTTTGGTATCAGGTCTCAGTGGAGGATCCTTGGGTCCCACTGGAGGAGGATCACTGACACTGTGAGGGAACATCAGACACCACATTTAGTCCCTGTGGTGTGTTTCACGCCCATTAGTAAACGCTGTCAAGGTCAAGGACACACCCACCTTTTACCTGGCAAAGGACACGCCCACCTTTCATCTCCCTGAAACAGGTAGATGGTCACTTCGGAGAGGTGGGGATGGACCGGACGTCTGCCTGGGTGGTTCCCAGTGTGGACAATGCAGGGACACGTGGCACCAGCACTTATCACAAAACTGACCCCACCCAACCTGACCTGACCTGACAAAACAGGCTTGAACACAGTTTCCCTGGAGTGAAGCAGACTGAATAACACCACTGAAGTGGCTTTGAAATGATTTAAGGGGTTTTGGGCTGCAGTTGGTTCATTTCATTCTTTAATGGAACCATCCAAGAAGAATCCAGTGTTCTCACTGCTGGAGTTTTTCTAAAAGGGCTCAGTTAAAATTTGCACCCTCCTCCACTCTTCTGTCCATTTCCCTGAACTGGTTTCTCTGGGCTTAATTAGGCCAGTCTGATCCTGGTCTGAACAGGGATCAGCATGACCCTGGAGGAGGAGCCGTCAGACAGCGGCCTTAACAATAATGAATGACACGAAACCCAGCCGCTGATCTCTGTAAAATATGGATGGTGCTGATCAGGGGCCACGTGTTGCGTGAAATTCAGCTCACAACCTGAATGTTGCTCGTTATTGTCCACGAGAGCAGGAAGTCAGCTCAGAAGGAGTCATGCCTGAACATCAGATGGACAGGTCAACGAGCAGAGTCAGGAGGTGCAAACACGTTTAATCTTGATCTTTCTCTAATTGTTGAAGCTTTGTAGGTGGAATTTTTTCCCATTCTTGCTTGATGTACGACTTCAGTTGTTCAACAGTCCGGGGTCTCCATTGCAGTATTCTGTGCTTCATAATGTGCCACACATTTTCAATGGGCGACAGGTCTGGACTGCAGGTAGGCCAGTCTAGTACCCGCACTCTTTTACTACAAAGCCACACTGTTGTAACACGTGCAGAATGTGGCTTGGCATTGTCTTGCTGAAATAAGCAGGGACGTCCCTGAAAAAGACGTTGCTTGGATGGCAGCATGTGTTGCTCCAAAACCTGGATGCACCTTTCAGCATTGATGGTGCCATCACAGATGTGTAAGTTGCCCATGCCATGGGCACTAACACACCCCCATACCATCACAGATGCTAGTTTTTGAACTTTGCACTGGTAACAATCTGAATGGTCTTTTTTCTTTTTTTGTCCGGAGGACATGATGTCCATGATTTCTAAAAACAATTTGAAACATGGACTCATCAGACCACAGCGCACTTTTCCACTTTGCGTCCACCCATTTCAAATGAGCTCAGGCCCAGAGAAGGTGGCGGTGCTTCTGGATGTTGTTGATGTATGACTTTTGCTTTGCATGGTAGAGTTTTAACTTGCACTTGTAGATGTAGCGACGAACTGTGTTAACTGACAATGGTTTTCTGAAGTGTTCCTGAGCCCACGCAGTAAGATCCTTTACACAATGATGTTGGCTTCTAATGCAGTGCCACCTGAGGGATCGAAGGTCACGGGCATTCAATGTTGGTTTTTCGGCCTTGCCACTTACATGTAGAAAGTTCTCCAGATTCTCTGAATTTTCTATTTATATTATGGACTGTAGAAGATGGAATCCCTAAATTCCTTGCAACGTTGAGAAACATTGCTCTTAAACTGCTGGACTATTTTTTCATGCATCTTTGCTTGTGAACGGCTGAGCCTTTTGGGAATGCTCCTTTTATACCCAATCATGACACTCACCTGTTTCCAATTAGGTGTTCTTTGAGCATTAATCAACTTTCCCAGTCTTTTGTTGCCCCGTCCCAACTTTTTTGAAATGTGTTGCAGGCATCCATTTCAAAATGAACAAATATTTGCACAAAAACAACAAAGTTTATCAGTTTGAACATTAAATATCTTGTCTTTGTGGTGTATTCAATTGAATATAGGTTGAAGAGGATTTGCAAATCATTGTATTCTGTTTTTAATTTACATTTTACACAACGTCCCAACTTCACTGGAATTGGGGATGTAATGCACTTTACCAGCACCGGCAAGTTGTGGAGCTTCTGGAGTTTCTGGGTGGTTTTAGTCTCGTCTGAATGCAGCATTTCAGTCATTTTTACAGACTGTGCCGTCACTGTGTCAGTGAAGATTCTGGAACCTTTAACCTTCTGTAAAACGAGCTGCAGAATCAACCTCAGTTTATATTAATTGTGTGCAAATCCATCAGAAAATATTCTGTCAGATCCTTAAAGAGACTTTTGGAAGACGATCAACCCACCAGCAGCAGACGATGTGACGTTCACACGTCAGTTTTTTTTTTAGAATTTCTGGATCAGTCTGATCATAGCTGTAGTGCCTGAAATCATGGTCATGTTCAGCACCATGCAGACGTGCACTCTGTGCTGTTATATCAAACAGCCACATGACAAAACCCTCACACAAATCGATTACTTTAGAAGACAAAGGATCTGTTTTGTCACAGAGCGGCAAACACAGAAATGAAAAAGACAAAACCTATAGAAGCTCCTTTTGTTTTCTGTCTGAGGGGTGACTTCAGGTCTGTTCAGATAAACTCACTAAAACCTCATGTAAACATTTCTCCTTCACGAACAGCACAGACTTCCAAACCGGGCTGAAGGCGGAGCCCTGATGGCGAACAGCTGGTTTATTTTGTTTTAATTTTAGATTAAATAATATAACAGAAAATTTATTTAACTCAAAGATTTAAAGAAACTTTGACACCAGGAAGACTGTAAAATCCATTTTCTTTTCAAAATAAAATGAGCTTCTGTATCAGCTGCGCTGAACAGTTCCCCACATTTCCAACATTTGTGCTGAAGCACGCTAATGGCTCTCACCGTGTCTCTGGATGAACACCATTTTCCATCCATCAACTTGTCCTGAACACAGTGACGGCACCGAACCACAAAACAGAAGTGACGTGGAGTTAACCCGCCGCTGTACGGTCACATGATCCCTGCTGCCAACACGCCACCTGGTGACGTGGCACCCCCCTGTTGTGATTTCTATCTTGTTGGGGTGAAGAACAACTGTGGTCTTATTGAGTTTTGAATAAATAAATATTTAAAGAGGCAGTGAGGGGGCGGCAGCTGCAACGGGCCGGACGCCACGCGAGCTTGCTATTAGTATCAATTTACAAATAAACTGCTTTTTTGGCCAGCAGATCGCTGATGTCAGATTTTGATAAATGGTTTCAATTTGGCGGCTGCTTTGGAATGTCAGGAAGCATCTGACGCTCGGCACCCTCACCGCCTCACAGAATCTGGATCAGTTAACTGCCCAGCAGCAGCCAACGTAAAGCCGTCGTGCTAACACGGCAGCTGACACACGTGGTTTTAAAAGGCTCGCTTCACTGCAGCGCTTGCGTTCAAGCGCCGGTCTGCGGTTTTACAAGTCCATCATGTTTTAAAGACGCCTGATGGAACATCAGCTCCACTGTGACCACAAGAAGACAATCAGAGGATGAAGTCAACATTAAAAACAAGGAAAAGCTGGAAGACAGAAAACAAGGAAATCACAACTGATCCTGGATCCACATCAGGCTCAAAACCAGATCAAATGCGGGACCTGCTGGTCCAGGAAACGTTTGTGTTTGTGAGAGACACAAAGTGTCGGTTGTTGTACAACGACTGAGTCGTGACCACTGACCGTGTCAAACTTTCACAAAATAATCTCATTATTCTCAGTAAACAACACGCCTTGTATCATTACTGGTGTTTGAGACACTGGAGCTTTAAAATGAGATGTGACCCTGACGTTGCAGTAAAAACGTTACTGTTGCTGAAAACCGCTCAAGTCTGTTTGACGTTGATTTCAGTTTTCAGGTGTTTTGATGATTTTTCTGTTCATCTCTGATGAAACAAACCCGTTATTTGTTTGTTTGTATATTCAGCCGTAAATTGCTAACAAAACAAATACCACACCAACTTTATTTATAAAGCACCTTAAAACAGTCAGCGCTGACACAAGGTGCTACACATGACAAACATACAAAATAAAACATCCTGAAATATATATATATATAAAAATGTATATTTTAGTGCTATATTGCTGCTAAAAATTGTTTTATTAAATTAAAGGCTAGACACCAGAATGTTTTGACCTTTGCCCTGAGCAGCACGCAGGGCTGTGCTGATGATGTACTGACCTTAGGTAACCTCTCGGGGTCACCCGGGTGCCGCGGGATGACCTTCTGTAACCTCTGGAAACCGTAGTCGATGGTGGGCTCATTTAAGGCTGCGGGCAGAGACAGAGGGGAGCAGTTAGAAACAAGTCATCAAACCGTTTAATGACTTTTAACATGCGTGGAGCCGCACACGCATCTAAGGGCATCAATCAATCAATCAATCAATTTTATTTATATAGCGCCAAATCACAACAAACAGTTGCCCCAAGGCGCTTTATATTGTAAGGCAAGGCCATACAATAATTACGTAAAAACCCCAACGGTCAAAACAACCCCCTGTGAGCAAGCACTTGGCGACAGTGGGAAGGAAAAACTCCCTGTTAACAGGAAGAAACCTCCAGCAGAACCAGGCTCAGGGAGGGGCAGTCTTCTGCTGGGACTGGTTGGGGCTGAGGGAGAGAACCAGGAAAAAGACATGCTGTGGAGGGGAGCAGAGATCAATCACTAATGATTAAATGCAGAGTGGTGCATACAGAGCAAAAAGAGAAAGAAACACTCAGTGCATCATGGGAACCCCCCAGCAGTCTAAGTCTATAGCAGCATAACTAAGGGATGGTTCAGGGTCACCTGATCCAGCCCTAACTATAAGCTTTAGCAAAAAGGAAAGTTTTAAGCCTAATCTTAAAAGTAGAGAGGGTGTCTGTCTCCCTGATCTGAATTGGGAGCTGGTTCCACAGGAGAGGAGCCTGAAAGCTGAAGGCTCTGCCTCCCATTCTACTCTTACAAACCCTAGGAACTACAAGTAAGCCTGCAGTCTGAGAGCGAAGCGCTCTATTGGACCACGAGGCCACGGCCGGGAAAGCATGGCCACGTCCACAGTTCCGTACACTACCGGCATGTACAAATGCCTTTAATCAGTCACGATAAAATACGACTGATCAACCAATCAGAAAAGAGCCTGCTGAATGTCTGCAGCAGTGACCGTTTTTCTTTTTCCTGCTTAATGAAACTGGAATGTTCGTCATCCTCATCACTGCCTCCACAGCACAAATACATACATACTTTCTCATTGGGTTCACTCATTTTTCACACTCTTTTGCACAATCTGCTCACAGCTGTTAGAAATGACCTGCATTAGGTTGAAATCACGAATGCAGCTACGTGACACTCGGAGCCACAATCTGTAGTCAGTCTGCAGACAGTCTGCGGTCAGTCTGCAGTGCATGTGCAGCCAGTCTGTGGTCAGTCTGCAGTGTGTCTGCAGTCAGTCTGCAGTCACTCTGCAGTCAGTCTGCAGTGCATCTGCTGTCACTCTGCAGTCAGTCTGCAGTCACTCTTCAGTCAGTCTGTGGTCACTCTGCAGTCAGTTTGCGGTCAGTCTGCAGTCACTCTGTGGTCACTCTGCAGTCCGTCTGTGGTCACTCTTTAGTCAGTCTGCGGCCAGTCTGCAGTGCATCTGCAGTCAGTCTACGGTCAGTCTGCTGTCAGTCTGTGTCCAAACATAAATTTGCCATGTTTGTGTTGCTCTTTTTGATCGTGGATCAAGAGAAACAAGAGGTTGCCAGCAGAGAATCAGAGGCAGAGGAGCCTGTAATGGGAGAGGGGTCTGTGTACACGTATGGGGGGGGGGGGGGGGTAGTAGGAGGAGTGTTTCAGATGAAATCTGGGCAGCTATAGTTGACCATGACATGAACTCTGGCCTTTCATTCAGAGAGGCTGGACAGAAAGTTCAACCAGTGTCAACACTGTTGCCTCCATCACCACAACTTTTCAGAGCGAGAACAGGTACGTAAATCATGGTGCAGTCCTCCTGGCATCCCTTCATCTGCGGGAGACAATGGTGTGGCGTCCAGTTTGTTTTTTACTTTTTTGTTAGTTTGTTTTTATACACTTTTTCAATTTGTACACGCACACAGACATGAAACACAAAATACACCAGTTACAGATACACAAGTGACATCTGTATGTTGTATACTGTAGTTATACTCTAGTTAACTGTGTAATGTAACTCACCAGTGCTGATGTTATTACAAGTCAAGAAAATAAAGATGGAAGGAAAGGAAGCAAGGAAAAGGAAGAAGGGATTAAGAAAGAATGAAAGAATAAATGAAAGAAAGAAAAGGAAAAAGAAAGAAACAAAGAAAGAAAAAGAAAGAAAGAGAATTCTGAACCGTGTGTTTGTGAATCCATATTTAGCCTCAGAGCGAGTGAGTGTCATCACTTAATCTCTCTCTCTCTCTCTTTCTCTCGTTTATTAAGTGTGAGTCCTTAAACTCCACCCTCCCAGACGCTCCTGCACAACTAATTCAATCACCCTCTTCTCCTTTTCTCCCTCGTCTCACACACCACATTCACCTTCTTCCCGCTCGCCACGCGGCGCAAGTGGCGCCTCAGAAACAGGCGGAAATGAGTTCAAGAGACACTTCTCCGTAATCAAGCCCATTAATCATAAAAGCCTGTCAAATTTGACTTTGGGGACAATTTGTCAGCGGGTCCTGCCCACTCCGCTTTGTCAGCGCCGCCTCTTGTACCCTGTAAGGATGATTGACATTCCAAATGCCGCTGAGTAGAATAGCTAGTTTGCACTAATATGCATAACCGCGGCTTTCATGAATAAGAATAAGGCGGCATGGAGGGGTCTCCTTCAAAGGGCCCGCCGACGTTTGTCGCCGGCGCTCCCAATAGATGTTATTACCATTATAACAATATTTGTTTTCTTTCCCGGAGACGGCCGGCAGCGAGCTGCTAAATCGAATTTGTTGCAGCCCGTTTCAAGTGGCGGCGGAAGAGAAAAGGGGCTTTGAGACTGCGACTGGGGTGGGGATGAGATCTGAAGGCTGACAGCGTCCTCGGAGACGTGGCCTCGACACAGTGATGCCATGTTGGATTTTTGCCTTCTCGCCTCCATTCGTGGATGCAAAAAGCGTTGCGGCGTGAATGTATTACCACCCGGCGAGACCCACAGAGACGTTTTGGAGGGTGGTTGGAGACGATGCCTCTGCTCGCCAGGTGTGGTGATCATGTAATGTACTCATGTAAAGGTGCAAAAAAGGTATCTGTCCTCATCTGAGCGTGAGCATCACTGACGAAGATCATGAAGCGAGTCAGAGTCAGTGAGTTTATTAAGGAAGCTCAGGGCAGCCGGCTCGCCGGTGTTCAAGCCCCTCCCACCTCCAGCTCACATTAAGCACATTACCTTGCCTTATTAAAATCTGCCTGCACTTTTGCCTCAGCCCCTACTGGCTCCCTGCAGAGCGCTGAGCCGTCCCAGCCAATAGATAGCTGCTAAATCTCTGCAGTAATGGGAGCGCAGCGACTGGCGGCGTAACCCCTGACCCCCCCCAAGAGCGTTACAGCAGCCATATGAAGACAGATTGGCCAACGTATTGTAAACATATGCTGTGATTCTAGGCATCAGCGCCACACTCGTTGCCGTAATTTGTATTGATTTTTATCTCACTGTGGTGCGCTGAACAGACGCGGCTCCAAGATTCAGCTTGCGTTCAGGAAACAGACGAGTGGGAAGAATGAAGGCCAGAGAGACCAAAGTCCAACAAACAGGCGAACAATGAACAACTGCACCCCCCACACAACACAACCACCATGGCTCCTGGATGGCAACTACCCAGACGGACAACCAGTCCTTCCCAAATTTTCAAAGTAGCCATTTATCTGCTAGGGGTGGTGGCCAAGTGGTTAATGCACTTGGTTTCAGTTCAGAAGGCTCCGGGTTCAAATCCCACCCCTGCCACATTTCTCCATGCAATGTGAAGTTGCTTCAGGAAGGGCATCCGGCGTAAAACCTGTGCCAATTCAACATGCAGATCCACCTTGGATTTGCTGTGGCAACCCTGAGTGCAAACAAGGGAGCAGCCGAAGAGACTTACAGCCATCTATCTGCTGTGGCCAGGTGAAATGTGGGTGTGTCCATGACCTTCTCCAGTCTCTAGGGTTCTCCACACTGAGACACCTGTGTCCTGGATCATGTCCAGAGAAACTCCCCACATGGACTAAATGTGGTGTCTAATGTTCCTTCACTGTGTCAGTGATCCTCCTCATCTGAGTCTCACTAAGTTCATTGGATACAAAGTCCTTCCAGCAGGACCCAAAGATCCTCCACAGAGACCTGGGACCAAAGACATCCAGTCCTCACCTTAGGACACTGGTTAGAGTCCAAGATTCAGGAAGCACCAGGAACCTGAAGACTTGGATCTTCATTCTCCTGCAAAGATATCAGCATCACCATACACCTCTGACCTTTGACCTTGTGACCCCATAAGAGCTTCCCAGGCATCGCTGGATCGCAAACCACGAGGACTCAGAGACACACAACTTGTCAAAACTGGTTCATTGAGAAACCGTCACGTGTATTATGAAACAAAAACAAACAAACAAACAACCCGGGGTGGGGGCACCAGGTGCTCCCCTCAGCTTCCAGGCAGAACCCTTGTGGCAGAATTCAAGGTCAAGGTCCTCCATTTTTGAACGTGACCAAGTGGCCGGCAACAACAATATATCAAATCATTAGCCCCATCTCTTTTTCAGGATCCAATGATTTCTAATAAATAAATATTTGATCCTGATGAGACTGACAGTAGTACTGTGGTAAAGACACAACAGAAACAACAAACCAACAACAACTGCAACACACAAACAACAAACAACAACAATGAATGGGATTCTTTTGTGCAATGCCTGTGTTTCTAAATCCAAATCTGCTTGAGACTTTACATCACGTGTAATGTTATTATGACCAAGATGATTGTATTTTATTTATCACCAACGTTCTCACGTTAATGTTAAACTGTTCATTACGATGTGTGCTGCTGCCTTTCTTGGCCAGGTCATCTCTACAAAAGAGGTTTCAATCTCAGTGGGATTCTACCTGGTTAAATAAAGGTTATTATTATTATTATTATTATTATTATAACAACAAACCAACAACAACAACAAACCGAGCGTTCATCCCTCAGCTTGTTCATCAAAGGGGCGTGGCCTCTGTGTTTGTGTATCCAGACCATCAACTGACAGAGCTGACTTGTCAGCATACTTATGTATTTTTTTCATGAGGATTCAAGTCATGAAAACAGCAAGGTTATCGGACAAATACACACTTCCACAATAAGAGCCTGTATTTCAAAGTAATAGCCTGTGAGGTTGCTGCAGACTTGACAGAATTTATCAGTCTGTCTGTGCTTTAACATCCCAGACAGCAGATTCAAATCTGGACATTTTCTGTTTCATGTGACCCCAAACCCAGAATTAACATGTTCACACTGAGGACAAAATAGCAGAACTGTGTCTCAACAGCGTCTCACACAGGCCAAAAAAGAAAAAAAGAAATTTGATCGAATGTGAAACACTGTCACAGCGCAAATATAAAACCTCAGTTATTCGTTGCATGGAATAATGTGCTGGTTAAGATGCTTCAGAAAAGCTTATTGACAAGAAAAATTTATTTTAGAAAACTGAACAGATTTCCCCAAAAGCCAGCCGTCCTCTGTATATATAGTACAAACGAGCACATCTAGTCCACGCCGCCACCTCCATGTTGAGACATGCAGAGAAGAAACGTGCACATTTGTGATCATTGGCCACCTCCAGCAGTGATGGAGGTGGCGGTGAGGTTTTGATGAGACGCCACACGCGAAGTTGCCGGTGTTATCGCGCGCACACAGCGTGACTTCAGCCTGTATTACACTTATCATTTCAAATAAAAGCTGCATTCCATATCGCCGTCTCTCCGCATGCCGCCGGCGGAACAAAAGCATTTCATGACACTTTCCATCTCAGAGCGCTGTGTGCTGTAATTTCCCATCTTCCCCTGCTATATGATTGATGCAGGCCGGCGTGGCATTTTACCCCACAGGCCACAGATCGCCACTACACAATCCCTCAGTCACTCCTGCGGGGCTGACAGACGCTCTTCACGCTGAGCCTTAAGTGGACGCCATGATTTGTTTTGCTGCTTGTCAAGTGGCCAGCTGGCGTCAGTGAGGCCCCAGCGGCGGTGGCGGGCGGGGTAGCGGTGGCAAGGGCATCGTGCTGACAGGAAGCCACAACACCCTGGATCCTTTCACCGGCTTATTGATCTGTGCTTTATTCATCGAATCACCACTCAGTCACCACGACAACGGCACACAAAGGACCACAGATACACAACAAACAATGTCAACAAAATACCAAAATATTATCAACAATAAAAAAAACACAAACACCCATGACAAAAAAACAAACAAACCAAAGACAATACAATCAAAAACAAATGTACCAAAATATTATCAATAACAACAACCAAAAACAAACACCACAAACACACACAACAAAAACAAACAAACCAAAGACAACACACTCAACAACAAAAATACCAAAACGTAACAAACAACAACCAAATACAAACAGCACAAACACATAGAAAAAAGAAACAAACCAAAGACAACACAATCAACAACAAAAATACCAAAATATTATAAACAAAACAACCAAAAACAAACAACACAAACACACACGAAAAAACAAACAAACCAAAGATAACACAATCAACTACAAAAGTACCAAAATTTTATCAACAATAACAATAACCAAGAACAAACACCACAAACACACACAACAAAAACAACCAAACCAAAGACAACACAAATACAACAAAAATACCAAAATATTATCAACAACCAAAAAGAAACAACACAAACACACACGATAAAACAAACAAAAGCCAACACAATCAACAATAAAAATACCAAAATATTACCAACAAAACCAAAAAGAAACAACACAAACACACATGACAAAACAAACAAACCAAAGATAACACAATCAACCACAAAAGTACCAAAATATTATCAACAATAACAACAACCAAGAACAAACACCACAAACACACACAACAAAGACAACCAAAAGGCAACACAATCAACAATAAAAATACCAAAAGATTACCAACAAACCCAAAAACAAACAACACAAACACACGACAAAAACAAACAAACCAAAGACAACACAAATACAACAAAAATACCAAAATATTATCAACAACCCAAAAGAAACAACACAAACACACACGATAAAACAAACAAAAGCCAACACAATCAACAATAAAAATACCAAAATATTACCAACAAAACCAAAAACAAACAACACAAACACACATGACAAACAAACAAACCAAAGATAACACAATCAACCACAAAAGTACCAAAATATTATCAACAATAACAACAACCAAGAACAAACACCACAAACTCACACAACAAAGACAACCAAAAGACAACACAATCAACAATAAAAATACCAAAAGATTACCAACAAACCCAAAAACAAACAACACAAACACACGAGAAAAACAAACAAACCAAAGACACTCAACACAAACACACACGGCAAAAACAAAGACAACACAAACACAACAAAAATACCAAAATATTATCAACAACCAAACAGAAACAACACACACAAAAAATAAACAAACCAAAGACAACACAATCCACAACAAAAATACCAAAATATTATCAACAATAACAACAACCAAAAACAGCACAAACACACACCACAAAAACAAACAAACCAAAGACAAGACAAACACAACAAAAATACTAAAATATTATCAACAACCAAAAAGAAACAACACAAACACATATGAAAAAACAAATAAACCAAAGACAACACAATCAACAACAAAAATACTAAAATATTATCAACAGCCAAAAACAAACAACACAAACACACATGACAAAAACAAACAAACCAAATGCACCAAAATATTATCAACAATAACAACAACCAAAAACAAACAGCACAAACACACACCACAAAAACAAACAAACCAAAGACAACATAAACACAACAAAAATACCAAAATATTATCAACAACCAAAAACAAACAACACAAACACACATGACAAACACAAACAAACCAAAGACAACACAAACAGCAAATGTACCAAAATATTACCATCAACAATAACAACAACCAAAAACAAACAATGCAAACACTCAAGACAAAAATAAACAAACCAAACACAACACAACACCTAATCCCATGAATCAGCATGTTTAGAAAATGGGTGGAGCAAATAATATGACCTACATTAGAAACAACAAGCCTAATGTGTCACATTCAACTTAAAACAAACAGAAAAATGCTAAAAAAAGTACTCATAACTCCGCCCCCTTTATCACACTTGATTCCAGGTGAGACACAATGTTTTCCCATCAAAATCACTTTGTTTTGATATCATTATTTCTTTATGTTGTCATGAAGTGGAAAACATGAAGAAACTAAAGTCCCAAAACTTGCATTTAAAATCTGATTTCTGTCAACAGTTGTCCATCAATCAACTGAAGGCCCCTCCCCCACCACACTCATCTTCTCAAATCAATGCTCATAGAAATTTCATGAACTTTAACGTGTGATTGACAGGCAGCTGTGGCCCCAAGCCCAGTGGTGTGGAGGGAGGGGCCACATGCGCATAACAAAGACAAACTTCTCTGATTAAAACAAAACATATTAATTAAGCAGTCTGCTTTGACCCCTGCTGACCTCTGCCGAGTCGGGCTGCACTTACACTACTGAACCTCTGGCAGTTTGACTAAGCTAGTTCACTGCAAGCACTGTCAATCAAACCTAAAGTGAGCCCATAGGACGATTGTGGGAATCCGCCCACCCAAGCAGGAAGTGCTCTCAAAGCAGCTGGAAATCGCTTTTTCAATGACGACAGTGTAATGTATTCATACAGTGCCAAATCCGAATATGTCACCCCGAGGAGCCTCACACGGGTTAGGTCGACCCTCACCGACACGCCCAAGTGAGCATGGAGGCAGGAATGGTCAAGAAAAACTCCCTCAGGTGTTTATGAGGAAGAAACCTCTAGCAGACCAGACTAAAAGGGGCGACCATCTGCTGAGACCAAAGTAACAGCAAAGAAGATCAAACAGACAAAATACAACAAAGAATTATCAAACAGACAAAACATAAACAAAAGCCCAATTATAGATACTTAAATATCTTTCATATAAATATCTTCCTGACCTGTACATTTGTTTTCAGAGCTCTTCATGATACTAATTACACAGCTGCAGAACCACACACTGCATGTGTGTGTGTGTGGTGCAGCAGACCGGAGCGCACACAGCCGGTGGAGTCAAGAACTGAGAGAACTAGAGAACCATCAGGGTGCAGCTCCCAAAACTGGAGGACACCTACCACACTCGTGGCCTCCGGAAAGAGAGGACATCTGCAAAGACCACACACAGCCGTTCCACAGAAAAGTAAGTTAATAACAGGTCAATGATTTTCAGCATAGTGGGCCCAAGTGCAGCCCACAGGTCCTGAAACAGTTTAGCCGATATTGGGTCAAAAAGGTTGTGCTTTCAGCAGAAGCTGCCAGTTTTGTCAGCATACCCAACGGAATAGTATCAAAACTGGTAAGTCTTAGCAAGTTGTTTGAATTTGGGGGGCGGGGGGTGATTTTAAAATAGGTACTGGAAAAATGTTACAATTTACGAAAATAATATATATACATAAACAGTATATATGAGGTCTGTTAGAAAAGTATCGGACCTTTTGCTGGGGAAAAAAAACTGGCTTACCTGGAGCGTTGGAAACCTAACCCTCGAAGTAGTCTCCTTGGGACTCCACACACTTCTCCCAGCGGTGTCGCCACTGTTGAAAGCATTCCAAAAAAGCCTCTTTTGGAATGGAGTGCAGCTCCGCCGTCGTTGCAGCCATAATGTCCTCTCTTGTCTCAAATCGCATTCCTTTTAATGGTCTTTTAAGTTTTGGGAACAGCCAGAAGTCACAAGGGGCCATGTCAGGAGAGTAAGGCGCCTGTTGAACCCCCGGAGTCTGGTTTAGTGTCAAAAAAGTCTGAATTAAGTGATAGGAATGAGCTGGAGCATTGTCGTGATGGATGCGCCAATTTCCTGTGGCCCACAACTTTGGTCTCTTGCGCCGCACACCATCACGTAGACGACGGAGGACATCCCTGTAATACTCCTTCATTATTGTTTGACCCTGTGGTGCGTACTCATGGTGTACCACACCAGGGGAGTCAAAAAAACAGTCAGCATGACCTTGATGTTACTGCGCACTTGGCGCGCCTTCTTCGGTCGTGGCAACGTGGAATGCTTCCATTGTGACGACTGGAATTTGGTTTCTGGGTTGTACCCGTACACCCAGGACTCATCACCGGTGATTATGGTGTCCATAAAGCTGGGATCACTTTGTATGGAGTCCAGCATGTCCTGTGAGACTTCAACACGACATTGCTTTTGCTCCACCGTCAGCAACTTTGGCACAAATTTCACCGCCACTCGTTTCATGCCCAAATCTTCTGTCATGACGGAATGTGCCGAAAAAGTACTAATGTCCACCTATTCCGCAATTTCTCGGACAGTCACACGACGGCCCCGCATAACCACAGCGTGCACTTTGGAAATGATCTCGTCATTTCGGCATGCTGAAGGCCGACCGGAGCGCGGTGTGCTCTTCACGGTTGTGTGTCCGTCTTTAAACCGGATGTACCACTCCTTAATCCGTGTGATGCTCATAGCTTCATCTCTGAAAGCCGTCTGAATTTTCCAAATCATTTCCACCTGGCTATCGGCAAGTTTCTGGCAGAATTTGATGCAATAGCGTTGCACCAAGCATTCGGCCATTTTCCTCGCAATAAAAAATCTGCGGAGCGCACAGCACCCGCTGCTTACAAGGAAATGACGCAACCGACAGACGGGAAAAAACTCACACATGCGCACGAAGGTTCAAGCTTGGCTGATGCAATCACACGTGATTCAAATCCATAAGGTTATTGCAAAAATTAAAAAGGTTGGATACTTTTCTAACAGACCTCGTATATATAAAAAAGATACAATATGAGCACACTGTGCAAGAGAGTGGTAGAAGCCAAAGAGGCTTATCAAAGACCCACTCCCGAACAAAAAGCAAAAATATCACAACAGTATACAAAAGTATTATATCAATTCACAAAGTTTAAATGGTAAATGTACTGCATTTGTATAGCGCTTTTCCATCTGCATCAGACGCTCAAAGCGCTTTACAATTATGCCTCACATTCACCCCGATGTCAGCGTGCTGCCATACAAGGCGCTCACTACACACCGGGAACAATAGGGGATTAAGGACCTTGCCCAAGGGCCTTTAGTGACGTTCTTTAGTGATGTTCACACTCTATAGAATTAATTTCAAATTCTAAATTTAGAAAAACATACTGTTTTCTTTCTGCTACTAAGCCATTAATGAACAGTTGTTTAAATCCATATTAAACTTTGAAAGCAAAATTTCATGACTTACTGTATCAAACGCTTCAGAAAGGTCTAAAAACACTCCAGTTCCAAATTCACTGAGATGTCCGTGAGGTTATCCACTGAATGATCATGTGCAGAAAGTGACGCAAAGAGAGCAGGTACTCCATCCATCCATCCATTTTCTTCCGCTTTATCCGGAGCAGGTAATGTGGCTCCAATTTTAGTTGTGGTTGAGGTGTTGATGTGATGCCCAGATGACAAGTGTCTCCTCCCAGTAGACAAGTCAGTGAGACTGTGAGTGATCTGACAGGATCCAGCTTTGAGCTCAGGATACGCTTTTCTGATTGTTAAAGTGTTTTTTTGCTGAAGCATTTGATTTACAGCAGCAGAGGATCTACAACCAGCAGCAGGTCTGACAGCAGGCCTGAGGTCCGGGGACACTCGGGTCTACTGGGGCTACTTCAAACTTTTGAGTGACTGTGCAGGAGAACTCAGTATTTGGGGAGGAAGGGGGAGAAAGCAGCCTGATGAAGTCAAATTTCGAGGGGAAAGAGAAGCAATGGAGGGATAAAGAGGATGAGGAGGGATAACGTGAGATGAATGTAAATTCAGGTGGAGGAGATCGTGAGAGGAGCAGTGCGAAAAGAGTGAAGTCTGATTTGTGGAAGAGGAGGAGGATAAAGACAAAGAACGATGATCATCAAGTCAGCTTTAGGCTTAAATAAAAAAAGAAGGAGCAGGAAGAGAAGGAGAGGAGAAAGCAAAGGAGGAGAGGAGCAGTGGGAGTGTTTGTGGAAGAGCAAGAAAAGATGTATATCAGATGAAAGAGGACAGGGAAAAATAAAGAGAAACCTGCAGGAAAGGACAGGTGTGTGTGTGTGTGTGTGTGTGTGTGTGTGTGTGTGTGTGTGTGTGTGTGTGTGTGTGTGTGTGTGTGGTGTGTGTGTGTGTGTGTGTGTGTGTGTGTGTGTGTGTGTGTGTGTGTGTGCGAGAGAGAGAGAGAGAGAGAGAGAGAAACCTGATTATAGGCTTACAGGTTTATAGGTTATAGACTTATGAACCAAATTATAAAACAAAAAGAAAATTATGTGACGCATTAGAAAAAAATCAACCAAAAACCAAAGTAAATTGGAATGCTGTTTGGCCCTAAACAGACAGAATTCCATGGCAGAATACCTGAACACCGTGACCAACCCAAAGCTCAGGAAATCCTGGACCATGTAGTGACTGTTGGCTGAAGTACAACAATGTGCAAATACAGTAGCAAGGTTTGTGAGCCACTGTGACACCTCGCTCACACTGCCTCCGGTGTTACCGTTGCAGGGTATGGATGCGGGACCCACAGAATATCCAAGTCATTAAAAAGATAAAAACCTCTCTCAGTGGCCACGGAGATCTGCAGCTGCAGTTACCGAGACCCTGCAGCGCTGCAGATTTTTCCGCAAGAAGTCTATCCTTGCGGGCTGCCGGAGCGCTCCGCATCAATACAGCGATCGTAGTCTCTGGACCTGTTGCTGGAGTTGGCCGCAGCTCCATACAGCACACAGGGGGGGAGGTGTGAGTGGCCCGCTGCAGCATTTACTGAGCCCGCAGACTCGCAAAGGGCATCGGAGGCAGTGAGCGCGAGGCCTACCACAAAAAGAAGGAACAACGGACACAAACCACCATAAACCCAAAACAGGAGATTAAACTGCCATGTCACTTCATCTATGTATAATATAACACATTTTATAGGCTAGTATATGACTACTACTACTACTACTACTACTCTGGAACCACCCCCAAACCCCAATAGTCCAATTGTCAACCCCACTGAGGTCCATAGTTTAGGTCTCATTAACATAAGGTCACTGTCCTCAAAATCACTGTTGATCAACAATCTAATTATGGATCACCACTTAGATATGATTGGTTAATGTGAAACTTGGCTTGAACCTTCTGCTGTCCTCCCCTTAAATGAAGCCTGCCCATCAGGGTACACATTTAATCATGTCCCTCGTGATACAAAGTAAGGCAGGGGTGTTGCTCTAATTTCTAAATCTGGGTTTAGTTTACAAGCTGTTGGGGGTCACAAATATCATTCATTTGAAGACCTGATTCTCCGCTCTGCCCAGGACACTACATATAGTCGGGGTCAGAAGAATAAAAATCAACCATGCTATTTTGTCACCATATATAGGACCCTAGGCCCATATTATAATTTCTTAGACGAATCTGGTGAGTTTCTCTGTAATTTGGCAACCCTTGCAGATAACATTCTGATTGTCTGTGACTTCAATATTCATATAAATAAGCCTTCGGATCCCCTTTGCAAGTCATTTATGGACATTATGGCTGTATTAGGGTTCCAGCAATGCATTCAGGATTTGATGGACATTAGTGGAAATACCCTGATTTGGTTCTCACACGTGGTATTGTTGTCACAAATATTGACATCATGCCTCTTGCATCGGTGGTTCCCGATCACTGACTTATTAAGTTTACAGTTTTGCTGCCATGTTTACTGGAACCAGAACCTTATTTATCATTGTGGCAACACGTCAACTCCTCAACTACAACTGAACTCGAAGTTACACTGCCTGATATCTTAGTGACACATAGTTTAAACTATCCACAGTCTTGTGGATAGTTTAAACTCAGTGCTCTAAACTACACTTGACATGATCACTCCATCTATATTAAAACCACACCCCCCTCCCAAAAAAAAAACACAGTCACCTTGGTTCAATGATTACTTGCGTGACCTCAAGCATAAGGCTAGAGGTATAGAACAAAAATGGCACAGTTCAAAACTGAAAGTATTCCACCTTGTGTGGCGTGATGCTATCTTAGACTATAAGCATGCACTACTCACTACAAAGCGGACCTATTACTGTGATTTGATCAACAAAAACAAGCATAACTCCAAGTTCTTGTTGACATGGTGGCAACACTTATTCATGGACAACCACCTGTAAGTCGCTCTCCTTTTACAGCACAAGAATTATTGGATTACTTCGAGAAGAAAATAGAAGACATTAGGTTAAACATATCCCAGCATCCCTTAACCCAGCCACTACACCCTACTATTGAGGTGGGTGCCATTACTGAGGTATTACCTAGATTTACAGAATTTGATAGTATCTCACTAGGCGTGCTGACAAAACTCGTAACATCTACAAAAAGTACAAACTGCTTATTTGATGCTATACCTGTTGTGTGGGCCGCTGAAGAGGAGGTACTGCTGGCCCACCACCACCAGAGGGCGCCCTGTCTGGAGTGCGGGCTCCAGGCACCAGAGGGCGGTGCCGCCTCACAGGAGCAGCCAGGGGTGACAGCTGTCACTTATCGCCTACGACAGCCGTCACCAATCATCTGATCAGCAGTGGTATATCAGCAAGACGACATCTCCACCTCTTTGCCGAGATATCGCTCTACCTAGGAGGTACAGTACTCAGCCGACTGTGTTGTCTTTTTGACATTAACACTTTGTTACTTTTGTGCGTTAAATAGCAGACATTCTTCCGACGAGAGGTGGAGGTGGTTTTCCCGCCATACGGGTTGCTGGGTGCAAACGCACCCACATTTAACTGTTTTTGTTCCTCGCCAGCAGTACCAGATCCGACACGCGGAGGCAGTGGCCACCTGGGAGTTCGGGACTTGGCGGCTCCAGTATTCCCGGGGTTCGGTGGCGGAGGAAATCGTGTGGTTCCGGTTCTGCTTTGGACAGACGTCTCTTATCTTCGAGCCTGCCCACGTGACACATTTTGTGAATTGACTTCTTTGTCTATTGTTGTAATCTGTTGTGTTTGTTGTGCTTATTCACAACAGTAAAGTGTTGTTATTTGACTTCCTCCATTGTCCGTTCATTTGCGCCCCCTGTTGTGGGTCCGTGTTCCTACACTTTCCCAACAATACCAACAAAACTGTTGAGGCCCACTCTTGGGCCTACTCTGCTAGAAATTATTAATCTCTCATTAACCTCTGGATCTGTTCCTAAATTTTTCAAATCTGCAGTGATTAAACCATCCATCCATCCATCCATCCATCCATCCATCCATCCATCCATCCATTTTCTTCCGCGTTATCAGGAGTCTGGTCGCAGGGGCAGCAGCTCAAGCTACTCGCAATCTCGTTCTACATTGATTAAACCATTACTTAAGAAATCTAATCTTGATGCTAGTGTATTGAAAAACTATAGGCTGATATCAAATCTATCATTTTGCTCTAAAATTCTGGAAAAGGTGGTTTTGTGGCTAATGGACCACCTTACTGAGAATAATCTTTTTGAGCCACTACAATCTGCTTTTAGAAAATATCATTCCACAGAGACAGCTCTCACTAAAGTGGTGAATGATCTTCTGCTTGCAATGGATTCGGACACTACTACGGTTCTGGTGCTGTTAGAAATTAGTGCTGCATTTGATACCGTGGATCATCATATACTCGATAGGCTGGAGAATCATTTTGGGATTACTGGGAGTGCCCATGCATGGTTGACGTCATACCTGATCAGTCGTTCTCACTGTGTCTTGTACAACAATGCGACCTCTAACATTGGTTATACAGTGAGGAAAATAAGTATTTGAACACCCTGCGATTTTGCAAGTTCTCCCACTTAGAAATCATGGAGGGGTCTGAAATTTTCATCTTAGGTGCATGTCCACTGTGAGAGACATAATCTTAAAAAAAAATTCAGGAATTCACAATGTATGATTTTTTAATAATTTATTTGTATGTTACTGTTGCAAATAAGTATTTGAACACCTGCCCATCAGCAAGAATTCTGGCTCACAGAGACCTGTTAATTTTTCTTTAAGAAGCCCTCTTATTCTGCACTCTTTAGCTGTATTAATTGCACCTGTTTGAACTTGTTACCTGTATAAAAGACACCTATTCACACACTCAATCAATCACACTCCAACCTGTCCACCATAGCCAAGACCAAAGAGCTGTCTAAGGACACCAGGGACAAAGGCTGGGATGGACTACAGGACAACAGGCAAGCAGCTTGGTAGAAGACAACAACTGTTATGATTATTTATTAGATAGTGGAAAAAACACAAGATGACTGTCAGTCTCCCTCGGTCTGGAATTCCATGCAAGATCTCACTTTGTGGGGTAAGGATGATTCTGAGAAAGCTCAGAACTACACAGGAGGACCTGGTCAATGACCTGAAGAGAGCTGGGACCACAGTCACAAAGATTACATTAGTAACGTATGATGCTGTCATGGTTTAAAATCCTGCAGGGCAGCAAGGTCCCCCTGCTCAAGCCAGCACATGTCCAGGCCCGTTTGAAGTTCACCAGTGACCATCTGGATGATCCAGAGGAGGCATGGAGAAGGTCATGTGGTCAGATGAGACCAGAATAGAGCTTTTTGGAATCAACTCCACTTACCATGTTTAGAGGATGAGAACAACCCCAAGAAAACCATCCCAACTGTGAAGCATGGGGTGGAAACATCATACTCTGGGGGTGCTCTTCTGCAAAGGGGACAGGACGACTGCACCGTATTGAAGGGAGGATGGATGGGGTCACGTATTGCTAGATTTTGGCAAACAACCTCCTTCTCTCAGTAAGAGCATTGAAGATGGGTCATGGCTGGGTCTTCCAGCATGACAATGACCCCAAACACAGCCAGGGCAACTAAGGGGGGGCTCCACAAGAAGCATTTCAAGGTCCTGGAGTGGCCTGGCCAGTCTCCAGACCTGAACTCAATAGAAAATCTTTGGAGCGAGGTGAAACTCCAAACCTGAAAGAGCTAGAGAAGATCTGTATGGAGGAATGGACCAAAATCCCTGCTGCAGTGTGTGAAACCTGGTGAAAAACTACAGGAAACGTTTGACCTCTAAGTGCAAACAAAGGCTACTGTACCAAATATTAACATTGATTTTCACAGGTGTTCAAATACTTATTTGCAGCAGCAACATACAAACAAATAAATCATACATTGTGATTTCCAGATTTTTTTTTTTTTTTAGATTATGTCTCTCACAGTGGACATGAACCTAAGATGAAAATTTCAGACCCCTCCATGATTTCTAAGTGGGAGAACTTGCAAAATCGCAGGGTGTTCAAATACTTATTTTCCGCACTGTATGAAATATGAAATAATACCTTTCATTGCTATGCTAATGATACTCAGTTATACATGCCGATAACTGCTGGTAATCTCACACACATAAAATCCTTAGAAGATTGCCTTGCATCAGTGAAAAGCTGGATATTCAGCAATTTCTTACTTTTAAACTCGAACAAGACTGAAATGATAGTTCTTGGTCCAGTGAGACATCGGCATCAATTTGACAAGCTAAAGCTTAGCCTAGGCTCGCGTGTCATGCATCACACTGACAAACTGAGGAACCTTGGGGGTAATTTTTGATCCTGTGTTGTCCCTTGACCTCCACATTAGAAATATTACAAGGACTGCTTTCTTCCACCTGCGAAATATAGCGAAGATTCATCCCATCCTGTCTATGGCTGATGCTGAGACCCTGATTCATGCGTTTGTCTCTTCTAGGTTGGACTACTGCAATGTTGTATTTTCTGGTTTACTACAGTCCAGAATTAGGGCTCACCAATTGGTTCAAAATGCTGTTGCCAGACTTTTGACACGAAGCAGAAGGTTTGACCACATTACACCCATTTTGGCGTCTCTTCACTGGCTTCCTGTCCCAGTGAGATCAGATTTTAAGGTCCTGCTACTAACCTATAAAATTGTTCATGAACTGGCACCTCCCTACCTAGCTGACCTAATTAAACCCTACATACCGGCCCGGGCTTTGCGTTCTCAGGGTGCAGGACTACTTTGTGTCCCTAGGGTGAATAAAAAGTCTGTGGGTCACAGAGCTTTCTCTTATCATGCCCCTGTTCTGTGGAATGATCTCCCTGCATTAATAAAACAGTCAGATTCTGTAGAGACTTTCAAGTCCAGACTTAAGACGCACTTATTTTCTCTCTCATATGGCTAGCATACTGGCATAGTATGTTACTATGCTTCATATCCTTTAAAATTCATTTTATTAGTAACAGAACAGGTCTCGGCCTCAACGTTATCTAAATTCTGGGTTTGCTAGTGAAGCTTAGGGCTAGTGGCCGGTGACCATCTTCATAATTTCTCTGTTTTCCTGTTGATTTACTGCTGATGAATTATACCTTTAGGTGTAGTTTGTTCTGGCCGCCTGATTCTGCTCTTTTTCTCTCTGTCCAAGGTGCGGAGGGAAATACGTGAGAGTGGCATTTGTGGACAGCGGGATCCCATGCCTTAAATTATTGCAGCTGATGTTTTAGTTTTTGAAAATGAAACTGAAAATTGACAGAGAGAGACAAGACACAGAGAGAGAAACAGAGACAGACAGGGAGAGAGAGACAGACACACAGAGAGAGAGAGAGAGAGAGAGAGAGACAGAGACAGAGAGGCAGTGAGACAGACAGGCAGACAGAGACAAAGACAGAGAGACAGAGAAAGAGAGAGACAGAGACACAGACAGAGAGATAGTACAGCAGATAACAGAATATTTGCAGAGGAATCCTTCAAATCCGGTTACAAGCACCAAAGTTTGACCGTGTATACCTTTTGGTACATATTTTAGCAAAATAGCGTTAGCCATTTGAATTTTCAATAGGGGGGCAAGTAGGGGTCAATTGAAGAACTGCATAGGGGTTAAAAAAAATGTTCCAGTCATATTGAAAGCTACGAGTATACCACATTATGTGTCTGATCACAAAGATTCCAAAAAGGTACAGTTTAGACTATCTGTGATTGAATGTTCTGGAGTTATGGGGTAAAAACAGCAAGCATGGCAACAAAGGTCACTTTCACTTTGTACAGGGGTCAAAAGTTAAAGTTGCTCCACTTACAGTAAAACATAATGCAAATTATTGGTTGAGTTAGTAGGATTTTAAAAAGGAATAGTTTGCACCATGTGTCATGCTTAGTTATCATGTTAAGGGGTAACATATGTCAGTTGTCATGGAATCCAATCGATGTCGACATTGTTTGACCTTTACTTTGGAGACCAAACATTCAACACAGTCAGAACTATTACATTTGTTAATCATATTAGTTCAACCAATAATTTGCACCATGTTTTACCAAAACTGGAGTAACTTTAACTTTTGACTCCTGTACAAACTGAAACTGACCTTTGTCACCATTCTTGCTGTTTTTACCCCATAACTCCAGAACATTCAGTTATAGATCGTCCAAACTATACCTTTTTGGAATCATTGTCATCAGATACATAATGTGGTATCACTTTCAATATGATTGGAACATATTTTAATTTTGACCCTGTGCAATTCTTCAACTGACCCCTACTTGGCCCCTATTGAAAATTCAAATGGCTAAAGTTATTTTTCTACAATATGTACCAAAAGGTATACGAGGTCTGTTAGAAAAGTATCTGACCTTTTTATTTTTTGCTAAATACTGATGGATTTGAATCACGTGTGCTTGCATGAGCCAACCTTGAACCTTCGTGCACATGTGTGAATTTTTCACACCTGTTGATTGCGTCATTTGCTGGCAAGCAGCCTTTGTGTGAAGACGTGTGTAGTGCTCTTGTCAGATTTTCATTGCAAGGAAAATGGCGGAACGACTGGACCAGCGCGACTACATCAAATTTTACCAGAAACTGGGTGACAGCCAGGTGGAAACCATTCGGAAGATTCAGATGGCTTTCGGTGGCTTTTCAGTTGTGTGACTATCCGAGAAATTGTGGAAGAGGTGGGCATCATTTTTCGGAGTCCAGCATGTCCTGTGAGACTTCAACACGAAGGTGCTTTTGCTCAGCTTCATGCCGAAGCCTTCGGCTTGAATTTCACCGCCACTCTTTTCATGGCCAAATCTTCTGTCACAGTGGAATGTGCAGAAAAAGTGCTGATGTCCACCTCTTCCGCAATTTCTCAGACAGTCACACGACGGTCCTGCATCACCACAGCGTTCACTTTGGAAATGATCTGGTCGTTTCAGCATGTTGATGGCCGACCAGAGCGTGGCTCGCTCTCCACCGTTGTGTAGACGTCTTAAACCGGTTGTATCGCTCCTTAATCTGTGTGATGCCCATAGGGTCGTCACCGAAAGCCGTCTGAATCTTCCGAATGGTTTCCACCTGGCTGTCGCCCAGTTTCTGGCAAAATTTGATGCAGTCGCACTGCTCCAGTCGTTCCGCCATTTTCCTTGCATTGAAAATCCGACGAGAGCACTACACACGACCTCACACAAAGGCTGCTTGCCAGCAAATGATGCAATCAACAGGCGTGAAAAAATTCACGCATGCGCACGAAGGTTCAAGGTTTGCTCATGCAAGCACACGTGATTCAAATCCATCAGTTTTTTTCAAAAAATAAAAAGGTCGGATACTTTTCTAACAGACCTCGTACACAGTCAAATTTAGGTGCTTGTAACCAGATTTGAACGATTGTTACAGCTATCTGCTGTACTAAGAGACAGACACAGAGAGAGACAGACAGGCAGAGACAAAGACAACAAACAGACAGAGTGAGACAGAGACACAAACAGAGAGAGACAGAGATACACAGACAGAGAGACAGACAGACAGAGAGAAAGACAGACAAACAGACAAAGTGAGGCAGAGACACAGAGAGAAACAGAGATACACAGACAGAGAGACAGACAGACAGAGAGAAAGAGAGACAGCAAAGACAAAGACAGACAGCTAGACAGACAGACAAAGAGACAGACAGAGAGAGACAGACAGAGAGAGGGACAGACAGACAGACAGTGACATAGACAGAGAGACAGACAAACACATTGACAGACAGACACAGACAGACAGCTAGACAAAGAGAGAGATAGACAGACAGACAGACAGACAGAGACAGACAGCTAGACAAAGAGAGAAAGACAGAGACACAGAGAGAGAGAGAGAGATGTGAGGAAGAAGGAGAAAATAGGGATTAAGAGGGAAGAATGGAGGATGAAATGATTTCCAACTGATTATTTACAAGAAAAAAAAATCTGTTAACGGGCCATGTCAGGTCACTGAGGGTTTTTCGAAACATTTCTCTGACCTGGTTTCCGAGCAGCAGATCTTACAGATGAACAGCTTCTTGTCATTCTACCCACAGACAGCATCTGACTCTGGATCAGCTTTACAGAGCAGAACACTCACACTTTACACAGAATAAAACTGATGAACACGACCACAAACCAACCACTGGGGCTCAGAAACCACTGGAACACATAAACCACTGGACCACAGAAACCACTGGGGCTCAGAAACCACTGGAACACAGAAACCACTGGGGCTCAGAAACCACTGGAACACAGAAACCACTGGGGCTCAGAAACCACTGGAACACAGAAACCACTGGGGCTCAGAAACCACTGGAACACAGAAACCACTGGGGTTCAGAAACCACTGGAACACAGAAACCACTGAACCACAGAATCCACTGGGGCTCAGAAACCACTGGAACACAGAAGCCACTGGGGCTCAGAAACCACTGGAACACAGAAACCACTGGACCACAAACTAACCACTGGGGCTCAAAAACCACTGGACCACAAACCAACCACTGGGGCTCAGAAACCACTGTTACACAGAAACCACTGGACCACAGAAACCACTGGACCACAGAAACCACTGGACCACAGAAACCACTGGACAGCAAATAAAAACTGGACTGCAGAACCCACTGGAACACAGACAAAAAACTGGACTGCAGAAACCACTGGAACACAAAAAAACACTGGACTGCAGAAACCACTGAGCCACAGATAAAAAAAAAAACTGGACTGCAGAAACCATTGGACCACAGATAAAAAACTGGACTGCAGGAACCACTGGACCACAAAACCACTAGAACACAGAAACCACTGGAGCACAAAAACCACTGGACCACAGAAACCACTGGAACACAAAAACTACTGGGTGGTAAAAACCACTGGACCAGAAGTGGATATTGTTGGGTATTTAGTGACAAGTGAGGAAGATCACTGACACTGACAGGAAACACATTGACATTGACACATTGATGTGTTCTCCTGGTCATGATCCAGGATGTATGTGCCTCAGTGCGGAAGATGCCAGTGGCTGGACAAGGTTAAGGGCACACCCACATTTCATCTGAGCAAAGACACACCCACCTTTCACATGGCCAAGGGCAAGCCCATCTTTCGCCTGGCTACGGCAGATAGGTGATACCTTTGGAGAAGGGGGGGGGGGGTGGTCTGCCTGAGTCATTGCTATGCAGGTTGGCTCTCTAGTGTGGTGGATACGGCAACATGTAGTACCAACTCTTGTTCCCAGGCCTGACCCTCTGTGGTCAATGTGAAATTTTCTGATGAGGTCATGTTCTGGTAAGATGTCCTTTGTTCATGTCCCTATTAGTGTTGGAAAGTTGTATGATTCCATAATCGATCATCAAAGGTGACAAACATCATGATAAATATGTATTTCTTTATTCCTCGGATATCAAACTGAGCACTGGGGTCTATATCAGAGTGCTAAAGTGAGTCTTTATTTATGCACCTGAGTCCTGGAGAAGCAGCAAAGAGAAGCGCGTGATCTGACCCACTGTGGAGAACTGTGCGCATGTCAGTGGCTCCACCTGCTCTGGTTGCTCATCCAGAACAACGGAGGGATCATCTCCTTCATTGTCAGAATCCACACTGTCTGGTTCAGACTGACGACACGCTGTGCGCTCCGTCTTACTCCAATTTTAATAAAAAAACTGAAGCGCTTGCTCATCATTCATAAGACACCTCATTTTTACAAAACAAAAACAAAAAAAGGGCTGGTGTATCACTGTATTACATTACTAAGCCATATATATTGCTTTATAACAGAAAACTGTCAAAAGGGGGAATAAATACGAGGTCTCTTAGATAATAAACCGACCCTTTTATTTTTTTTTTAACTATATGGAATTGAATGACATGCGATTACACCAATCATGCTTGAACCCTCGTGCGCATGCGTGAGTTTTTTCACGCGTGTCGGTGATGTCATTTCCCTGTGGGCAGGCCTTGAGTGAGATGTGGTCCCGCCCTCTCGGCTGAATTCCTTTGTTTCACACGCTGCTCGAGACGGCGCGCGTTGCTTTATCAAAATTTTTTCTGGACCTGTGAGGAATATCCGAGTGGACACTATTCGAGAAATTAAGATGGTTTTCTGTGAAAGGTTTAACGGCTGATGAGAGATTATGGGGTGTTTCTGTCGGTGTAAGGACTTCCCACGGAGTGGGACGTCCTGCAGCGCTTCCAGGCGCTGTCGTCGGCCTGTTTCGAGCTGAAAACATCCTAATTTAAGGCTTAATTCACCCAGGACATCGTGAGAGAACAGAGAAGATTCAGAAGAGGCCGGCATGAGGAATTTATGCGGACATTCCACTGTTTAAGGACATTTTTTTAATGAAAGACGTACGCGCAAATTCGCCGAGTCGTTTCCGTGACGACTCGGCGAATCTGTGTGCGCCGCGACAGGAAAAACACCTCCGTGTTGAAAACCATTTGTAGAATTCAGGCGGCTTTTAATGGCTTTCAACAAGTGAGTAACTGAGAAATTGTTTAACAGCTTGGGCATGTTCCAACTTGCCCGTTAAGATTTCCAACGGAGGTGTTTTTCCTGCCGCGACCCCCCGCGGTCGGGTCCAGCCCGACATGCGACTCTGCCCGCACGTTCTTTCATTACAAAATGACCGTTAACAATGGAATGTCCGAATAAACTCCTCATGCCGACTTCTTCTGAAAGTTCTCTGTTCTCTGACGACTTACTGCGTCAACAGAGCCTGAAATGTGGAAGTTTTCAACTTGAAACGGCGAGACGCTGCCGCCTCGAAGCGCAGATCGCCGTCAGGCGCCGTGGACCGTCCTTAAAGCGACACTACCAGACCAAAATCTCTCATCAGCCGTTAAAATTTTTACCGAAAACCAGCTGAATTTATTGAATGGTGTCCACTCAGTTGTGCCTTACAGTTTTGAAAAAATTTTTATCAAACAAAGCAACAGTCTCTGAGCCATTCCTAAACAATGAAAAAAATCGACGAGCGGGTGGACGACTCCTCACTCAAAGACTGCCCACAGGCGAATGACGTAACCGACAGGCGTGAAAAAACTCTTGCATGCCCACGAGGGTTCAAGCATGTCTGATGTAATCACACGTGATTCAAATCCATATGGTTTTTGAAAAAAATAATAAGGTCGGATACTTTTCTAATAGACCTCGTATAAGTGTAAAGATGATGGAATATATCATAAGAGCAGTAAACTGATCAGTCCGTGTGAACGCCGCATGTGCCCATGTGCAGTTATTTCCACCAGTTGCAGCTGATCCACAGCGTGAATTCTGCCAACCAGAATAATAAACGAAATAATTAATTGTATCCACACAAAAGATTAATTCTGAACTATATAAGGTGCCTGAGCCCAGTGAAGCTGACCCCTCACCCAGATAATAAAAAATCCAAGCAAACAGGCTGAGTTTTCCCTGTAATTTCCGAAGGTACACGAACACAGCGGCAGCAGCAGCAGCACTCGCAAACCGGCTTCTGCACTGTGTGAAAACATTCAGCTGGTTGAACGAAGTCAAACTAAACGCTAACATTACAAAAACTAAGCAAATGATAAGAAACCATGAAGAATGACAGCAAAACAAAATAATGAAGAATTCAGGTTTTTGGCAGCATTCGTTAAAATTTTTCAATAGTTAAAAATCCTGACAAAGCGCGAGAGCTGCAGAAACGAAGCTGCGTGAAGGTTAAACAATGCCAACGAAAGTCAATGAAAGTAGAGATTTCTTTTTTCATTTGGGCTTCGTAGCCCTTTGTTAAGTGCCGTGTGACCGGGCCATTACTGGAAACTGTTGGGGGAATTTCCACAGCACCTAATCACATGGATAAAAAGTGAGTCTGTTCAGATGCTCCCTTGTTTGTCACTTAGGGTCGCCACAGCAGATCTGAGGTGGATCTGCATGTTCATTTAGCACAAATTTTACACTGGATGCCCTTTCTAATGCAACTCCATATTACATGGAGAATGGGCAGGAGAGGGGGTTGAACCTGGAACCTTCGTCACTGAAAGCAAGTGCAAAAATAGTGGGTTCATACCAGCTGAGCACTTTGTTCAGAACGCATCATTTGTACTACCTCAGTGAGATCCCAACTGTGAATATGTCACTCATTCACATGTTTAGTCACTGATCTGCGTCTCCACCTATTCTCCAACAGTCATGCCCAGTGAGACACTGGCCCCATGCAGACACATGAGGGGGACTATGATAAAAGACTTTTCCTGACTTTTGCAGAATGACAGACGAGGCTGGTCCAAAAGCCACCAGGTGACAGCTGAGGAGTTCCTCAACCCGTCACAGCAAATTAATAACAGTAAATGTAGAAAGAACCTCTTAAATTCATCAACAACTGTCCCCGCTAATGAGGCCAGGGACAGGAGAAGGAGGTGGAGCCTAATGGTGGGTGGAGACTGGAGTGCATAAAGAAAAGACAGACATGGGAAGAATATAAAGTGAGGAATCAAACCCACAACCTTCTTGCTACAAGGCAAAAGCAGTAACCACTGCCACCCCCCACCATTAAAATTTATTCAAAGAGCATGAAGGAAGTGACATCATCAGGCAGGACAGCATTTGAAAGCTCATTGGTGGGTCTCTTGGCTGCCACCACTGTCGTTCTGGCAGAGTTACAGGAAGTGAGCAGTGTTACCGCGCAGCCACCTGCCAGTGCCTGGCTGGGCCTGTGCTGCCTTCAGGGACTCACAGCTCTGTTGTTTTCCTGTCAATCAAACCCAGACAGATGTTCATGTTTGTGCATTTGTTTCTGTGTGAGTCGTGCCTGAGGTATTTGTGTTTCACGTTTTGGTGAAATGTGAAACACAAATAAAAATAACTGGTTATTGGTTAAATTCACCTGATTTCTTTTTCTGTACTTTTTTTTTGGGGGGGGGGGGAGGTGCTAAATTCTGGGTCAGTACAAATCCAAAAAACTTCTCCAGTCTCCGGGTCCTCCACACTGAGACACCTGTGTCCTGGAACATGTCCAGAGAAACTCACCACGTGGACTAAATGTGGTGTCTGATGTTCCCTCTCAGTATCAGTGATCCTCCTCATCTGAGTCTCACTAAGTAACCGTTCAATGGACACAAAAACATTTCATCAGGACCCAAGGATCCTCCACAGAGACCTGGGACCAAAGACATCCAGTCCTCACCTTAGGACACTGGTTAGAGTCCAAGATTCATATGCTCTATATGAAAAGTGCCCTGAGATGGGAGATAATTCAGCACTACATTAATAACACAGAGCTGTATGGATCAGAAGGTTTGTGCTGAGAATTATGACCATTTTTAAAATGTGTTTTAGTGTCACTGGGGATGATGAGGGGTCACTGCTGTCAGTCTGGAAGGAACAGGTCAGCTGTTCTAACAGACTGAGTGAACAAGTGAGCATTAGTTCCAACAGAACCGCTTCCTACACACAAATCATAGCAGTGACCTATTATATTTTTTATCATTAAAGGTAAGAGAGTAAACACACAAAACCCACAACTGAAGGAGAACATGATGAAAGTCACATGAAACAAACCTGCAGATTTTGAGACTGAAAATATCTCAATTTGTTAAGTCAAAATTTTTTATATATACAAGGTCTATTAGATAAGAAACCAACCCTTTTATTGTTTTTTTTTTAACTATATGAATTTGAATGACGTGCGATTACACCAATCATGCTGGAACCCTCGTGCGCATGCGTGAGTTTTTTCACGCGTGTCGGTGACGTCATTTCCCTGTGGGCAGGCCTTGAGTGAGATGTGGTCCCGCCCTCTCGGCTGAATTCCTTTGTTTCACACGCTGCTCGAGACGGCGCGTGTTGCTTTATCAAAATTTTTTCTGGACCTGTGAGGAATATCCGAGTGGACACTATTCGAGAAATTCAGCTGGTTTTCGGTGAAAAGTTTAACGGCTGATGAGAGATTATGGGGTGTTTCTGTCGCTGTAAGGACTTCCCACAGAGCAGGACGTCCTGCAGCGCTTCCAGGCGCCGTCGTCGGCCTGTTTCGACCTGAAAACATCCTAATTTAAGGCTTAATTCACCCAGGACGTCGTGAGAGAACAGAGAAGATTGAGAAGAGGCCGGCATGAGGACTTTATGCGGACATTCCACTGTTTAAGGACATTTTTAAATGAAAGATGTGCACGCAAATTCGCCGACGACTCGGCAAATCTGTGTGCGCCGTGACAGGAAAAACACCTCCGTGTTGAAAACCATTTGTAAAATTCAGGCGGCTTTTGATGGCTTTCAACAAGTGAGTAACAGAAATTGTTTAACAGCTTGGGCATGTTCCAACTTGCCCGTTAAGGTTTCCAATGGAGGTGTTTTTCCTGTCGCGACCCCCCGCGGTTGGGTCCGGCCCGACATGCGACTCTGCCCGCACGTTCTGTCATTACAAAATGTCCGTTAACAATGGAATGTCCGAATAAACTCCTCATGCCGACTTCTTCTGAAAGTTCTCTGTTCTCTGACAACTTACTGGGTCAACAGAGCCTGAAATGTGGAAGTTTTCAACTTGAAACGGCGAGACGCTGCCACCTCGAAGCGCAGATCGCCATCAGGCGCCGTGGGCCGTCCTTAAAGTGACACTTCCACACCAAAATCTCTCATCAGCCGTTAAAATTTTTACCGAAAACCAGCTGAATTTATCGAATGGTGTCCACTCAGTTGTGCCTTACAGTTTTGAAAAAATTTTGATCAAACAAAGCAGCAGTCTCTGAGCCATTCCTAAACAATGAAAAAATCGACGAGAGGGTGGGCGACTCTTCACTCAAAGACTGCCCACAGGCGAATGACGTAACCGACAGGCGTGAAAAAACTCTCGCATGCCCACGAGGGTTCAAGCATGTCTGATGTAATCACACGTGATTCAAATCCATATGGTTTTTGAAAAAAAAATAATAAGGTCGGATACTTTTCTAATAGACCTCGTATGTATATCTGTCCTGTTCTGTTTGTGTGGCGTTTGCACCCGTGGATAGTGACGGCGCTCTGATGAATGGAAACATGTAAGAATGGAAACACGTACACCAAAGGACAGTGGAACACGGAAAAACTGAGACACAGAGAGATGGTGCAGATGATTACTGTCTGAATGTACAATACAACAGGTTAAGAAGGTGACATGGAAACGTCAGGTAAAACAGCGCAGAGTGGATGTTATTAAAGCTCAGCTATAGAACATCGTTGTTAGTCTCAGAGTTGATTCTACTTTAGCGTAGATGTGACATTTGCCTACAACAGCATGTAAACACTTACATAAGAAACACCAAGAAGTAGCATGAAACTGGTGCAAAATGCAGAGGGTCTGTAGTTACAGTGGAGATCTAAAGTGGGCCAGACTGAGACCTGAAACTCCGCCCATGACCCAGTCCATGGAAGAACTGAACAGTGCAAAACACATCCTTGAGGAACACCAGAATTCACTGAGAGAACTGCAGAGTCTCTACGTCCACTCCCCTCAGCACTCACAGTCTCCTTGTCCAGGATGGAAAAAAGTGGTTCCAGCAAGTTGTTGGGATCCAGCAAATTCTCAGGATGTGCCAGAGAGCAGCCGGGACAACTGAATCACTTTGTCAAAACTCGCCGACATATTCAATGACTACTGGGAAACCCAGGAAGGGCCCAATGCTGGATTTCTTGGGTATGAAGCCAAACTAGTCTAATTGCTGAGCAGCAACGAGAACTCAGCCACATTAAGAACGGAGCCACACTAAGAACTGAACCATGTTAAGAACTGGACCACATTAAGAACTGAGCCACGTTAAGAACTGAGGCATGTTAAGAACTGAGCCACGTTAAGAACTGAACTACGTTAAGAACTGAGGCATGTTAAGAACTGAACCACATAAAGAACTGTGTTAAGAACTGAACCACATTAAGAACTGAGCCAAATTAAGAACTGAGCCACATTAAGAACAGAACCACATTAAGAACTGAACCACGTTAAGAACTGAGCCATGTTAAGAACTGAACCACATGAAGAACTGTGTTAAGAGGTGAGACACATGAAGAACTGAACCACATTAAGAACTGAATCACAATGAGAACTGAGCCACGTTAAGAACTGAGCCACGTTAAGAACTGAACCACATTAAGAACTGAGCCACATTAAGAACTGAATCACAATGAGAACTGAGCCAAATTAAGAACTGAACCACATTAAGTACTGAACCACGTTAAGAACTGAACCACATTAAAACAGAGCCATGTTAAGAACTGAACAACTTTAAGAACTGAACCACGTTAAGAAGTGAATGACATTAAGCACTGAACCATGAACTGAGGCACATTAAGAACTGAGCCACGTTAAGAACCGAACCATATTAAGAACTGAGCCACATTAAAAACTGAACCACGTTAAGAACTGAACCACATTAAACAATGAACCACCTTAAGAACTGAGCCACATTAAGAACTGAACCACGCTAAGAACTGAACCACATTAGGAACTGAACCACATAAGAAATGAAACATGAACTGAGGCACATTAAGAACTGAGCCAAGTTAAGCCCTGAACCATGTTAAGAACTGAGCCATGTTAAGAACTGAACCACATTAAGAACTGTGTAACAGGTGAGCCACATGAAGAACTGAGCCACGTTATGAACTAAGCATTAAGAGCTGAACCATGAACTGAGGAACATTAAGAACTGAGCCACGTTAAGAACTGAGCCACATTAAGAAATGAACCATGAACTGAGGCACATTAACAACTGAGCCACGTTAAGAACTGAACCACATTAAGAACTGGATCACATTAAGAACTGAACCACATTAAGAACTGAATCACATTAAGAACTGAACCATGTTAAGAACTGAACCACATTAAGTAATGAATCACATTAAAAACTGAACCATGAACTGAGGCACATTAAGAACTGAGCCACATTAAGAACTGGACCATATTAAGAACTGAGCCACATTAAAAACTGAGCCATGTTAAGAACTGAGCCATGTTAAGAACTGAACCACATTAAGAAATGAATCACATTAAAAACTGAACCACCTTAAGAACTGAGCCACATTAAAAACTGAACCACGCTAAGAACTGAACCACATTAGGAACTGAACATTAAGAGCTGAAACATGAACTGAGGAACATTAAGAACTGAGCCACGTTAAGAACTGAGCCAAGTTAAGAACTGAGCCACGTTAAGAAATGAACCATGAACTGAGGCACATTAACAACTGAGCCACGTTAAGAACTGAACCACATTAAGAACTGAACCACATTAAGAACTGAACCATATTAAGAACTGAACCATGTGAACAACTGAACCATGTTAAGAACTGAACCATGTTAAGAACTGAACCACGCTAAGAACTGAACCACATGAAGAACTGAGCCACGTTAAGAACAGAGCCACATTAAGAAATAAACCACGTTAAGAACTGAACCACATTAAAAAATGAACCACCTTAAGAACTGAGCCACATTAAGAACTGAACCACATTAGGAACTGAACCACATAAGAACTGAAACATGAACTGAGGCACATTAAGAACTGAGCCACGTTAAGAACTGAACCACGTTAAGAACTGAACCATATTAAGAACTGAACCATGTGAACAACCATGAACCATGTTAAGAACTGAACCACGTGAAGAACTGAGCCACGTTAAGAACAGAGCCACATTAAGAACTGAACCACGTTAAGAACTGAGCCATGTTAAGAACTAATCACATTAAGAACTGAATCACACTGAGAAGTGATCCACATTAAGAACTGACCCACATTAAGAACTGAACCACGTTAAGAACTGAACCACATTAAAAAATGAACCACCTTAAGAACTGAACCACGCTAAGAACTGAACCACATTAGAAACTGAACCACATAAGAAATGAAACATGAACTGAGGCACATTAAGAACTGAGCCAAGTTAAGCCCTGAACCACATTAAGAACTGTGTAAGAGGTGAGCCACATGAAGAACTGAATCACATTAAGAACTGAATCACAATGAGAACTGAGCCACGTTAAGAACTGAACCACATTAAGAACTGAACCACTTTAAGAACTGAACCACGTTAAGAACTGAATCACATTAAGAACTGAGCCACGTTAAGAACTGAGCCACGTTATGAACTGAACATTAAGAGCTGAACCATGAACTGAGGAACATTAAGAACTGAGCCACGTTAAGAACTGAGCCACATTAAGAAATGAACCATGAACTGAGGCACATTAACAACTGAGCCACGTTAAGAACTGAACCACATTAAGAACTGGATCACATTAAGAACTGAGCCATATTAAGAACTGACCCACATTAAGAACTGAACCACGTTAAGAAGTAAACCACATTAAGAACTGTATCACATAAAGAACTGAATCACATTGAGAACTGATCACATTAAGAACTGAACCACATTAGAAACTGAACCACATAAGAACTGAAACATGAACTGAGGCACATTAAGAACTGAGCCAAGTTAAGACCTGAACCATATTAAGAACTGTGTTAAGAGGTGAGCCACATGAAGAACTGAATCACATTAAGAACTGAATCACAATGAGAACTGAGCCACATTAAGAACTCAGCCACGTAAAGAACTGAACCACATTAAGAACTGAGTCACATTAAGAACTGAACCACATTAAGAACTGAACCACGTTAAGAACTGAACCACATTAAGAACTGGACCACATTAAGAACTAAGCCATATTAAGAACTGAGCCATGTTAAGAACTGAAACATGTTAAGGCCTGACGCACATTAAGAACTGAACCATGTTAAGAACTGAACCACATTAAGTACTGAATCACATTAAAAACTGAACCATGAACTGAGGCACATTAAGAACTGAGCCACGTTAAGAACTGGACCATATTAAGAACTGAGCCACATTAAAAACTGAGCCATGTTAAGAACTGAGCCATGTTAAGAACTGAACCACATTATGAAATGAATCACATTAAAAACTGAACCACCTTAAGAACTGAGCCACATTAAAAACTGAACCACGCTAAGAACTGAACCACATTAGGAACTGAACATTAAGAGCTGAAACATGAACTGAGGAACATTAAGAACTGAGCCACGTTAAGAACTGAGCCAAGTTAAGAACTGAGCCACGTTAAGAAATGAACCATGAACTGAGGCACATTAACAACTGAGCCACATTAAGAACTGAACCACATTAAGAACTGGACCACATTAAGAACTGAACCACGTTAAGAACTGAGCCATGTTAAGAACTAATCACATTAAGAACTGAATCACATTAAGCACTGAACCACGTTAAGAAGTAAACCACATTAAGAACTGTATCACATAAAGAACTGAATCACATTGAGAACTGATCCACATTAAGAACTGAGCCACATTAAGAACAGAACCACATTAGGAACTGAACCACATAAGAACTGAAACATGAACTGAGGCACATTAAGAACTGAGCGAAGTTAAGACCTGAACCATGTTAAGAACTGAGCCATGTTAAGAACTGAACCACATTAAGAACTGTGTTGAGGTGAGCCACATGAAGAACTGAATCACATTAAGAACTGAAGCACACGTTAAGAACTGAACCACGTTAAGAACTGAGCCACATTAAGAACAGAGCCACGTTAAAAACTGAACATTAAGAACTGAACCATGAACTGAGGCACATTAACAACTGAGCCACGGTAAGAACTAAACCACGTTAAGAACTGAGCAATGTTAAGAACTGAACCACATTAAGAACTGTGTTGAGAGGTGAGCCACATGAAGAACTGAATCACATTAAGAACTGAATCACAATGAGACCTGGGCCAAGTTAAGAACTGAACCACATTAAGAACTGAACCACGTTAAGAACTGAACCACATTAAGAACTGACCCACATTAAGAACTGAGCCATGTTAAGAACTGAACCACATGAAGAACTGAGCCACATTAAAAACTGAGCCATGTTAAGAACTGAGCCAAATTAAGAACTGAACCACATGTTAAGGCCTGAACCACATTAAGTACTGAGCCACGTTAAGAACTGAACTACGTTAAGAACTGAGCCACATTAAGAACTGAGCCACGTTAAGAACTGAACATTAAGAACTGAACAATGAACTGAGGCACATTAACAACTGAGCCACATTAAGAAATGGACCACATTAAGAACTGAGCCATGTTAAGAACTGAAACATGTTAAGGCCTGAACCACATTAAGAACTGAACCATGTTAAGAACTGAACCACATTAAAACTGAGCCATGTTAAGAACTGAACCACTTTAAGAACTGAACCATGTTAAGAACTGAATCACATTGAGAACTGATCCACATTAAGAACTGAACCACGTTAAGAAGTGAACCACATTAAGAACTGTATCACATAAAGAACTGGATCACATTAAGAAGTGAGCCACGTTAAGAACTGAACCATATTAAGAACTGAGCCACATTAAAAACTGAGCCATGTTAAGAACTGAACCATATTAAGAACTGAGCCACATTAAAAACTGAGCCATGTTAAGAACTGAACCATATTAAGAACTGAGCCACATTAAAAACTGAGCCATGTTAAGAACTGAACAATATTAAGAACTGAACCATGTTAAGAACGGAACCACATTAAGAACTGAATCACATTAAAAACTGAACCATGTTAAGAACGGAACCACATTAAGAACTGAATCACATTAAAAACTGAACCATGTTAAGAACTGAACCACGCTAAGAACTGAACCACGTGAAGGACTGAGCCACGTTAAGAACTGAGCCACATTAAGAACTGAACCACGTTAAGAACTGAACCACATTACAAAATGAACCACCTTAAGAACTGAGCCACATTAGGAACTGAACCACATAAGAACTGAAACATGAACTGAGGCACATTAAGAACTGAGCCAAGTTAAGACCTGAACCATGTTAAGAACTGAGCTTGTTAATAACTGAACCACATTAAGAGCTGCGTCAGTCACAGTCAGTCAGAGCTGCGTGTCGTCAGAGCGAGCTGCAAAAAGTTTGTACCTGAGTTTTCAGAGGTGGTGTTTGTAGTTGCCATCTGCCACGCCGGTGTTTGCCAACCCGGACAGTGGGAATACCACCTCAACCGGCAACTTAGCCCCGCGACTGGACAGCAACAACGTCCGAGGCCCGCCCAACGTGGTGAATTCACTGAGGCCGCGCGCTGCGTCATTAGAGCCGCGCGTCACGAGTGCCGCTTCCCCGAGGCCTCGTGCAGCCACCGCGGATCCATCAGCGCTAACACCGAGGCTGCGCGGCACCAGCGCAGTGCAGATCCATCCCGGTGACAAACAACGCAGGCTGTTAACATCGGCGATCGACAAGCTGCTCATAAGCCGACCATGGGGCCTAAGAAGGTTCTGACAGCGGAGGAAGGTGACGATATTAAAAAATCTCTGGACTTTCTATCAGAGGAGATTTCTGTTGTGAAGCAGCAACAGAAATCAATCATGGATCTGGTCAATCAATCAATCAATCAACTTTTTTCTTGTATAGCGCCAAATCACAACAAACAGTTGCCCCAAGGCGCTCCGGTGGAGGAGGTGAAGGCATTACGGCTCCAGAACGCCGAGAAAGACCGGCATCTGGTGCAGCTGGAAAATAGAGTGGCTGAATTGGAGCAGTACACCAGAATTAACGACGTCATCATCACAGGTCTTCATATCAAACCACGGTCCTACGCACGGGCGGTAACAGATGAGAGCGGAGGGGAGCCCAGTGAACAGGAGGTCAGCTCTGTGGAAAAACAGGTTGCTGATTTCCTCCTATCTAAAGGTATAGAAATGGATTTAAATAACATTGAAGCGTGCCACCCTCTGCCCCGGAGAAATGACGGTGATAAACGAACCGTCATCATGAGATTCATCAACAGAAAACACAAAACAGCACTGTTAAAACAAGGAAGAAAACTGAAAGGGACAAACGTATTCATCAATGAACATCTCACCAAACGGAATGCCGACATCGCCAGGAAAGCACGCTTCTTAAAGAAACAGGGAAAAATCCAGCACACATGGACTTCAAACTGTAAAATATTCATCAAACTGAACGGATCACCAGAACAAGCAAAAGTCATGGCAATAAGGAACATCGAGGAGCTGGACAAATATGAACAATAGGTATGAGGACTCAAACACATCACAGCACCATGATGCAGCCTGGAGCAACCCACTCATCCACATCATCTACACCCGGAGACAAGAGAGACATAATGACTAAGGATAATGATCCGTTTATTTCTGCCCAGGAGCTCTGTCTAGATACATTTAATTATAATAACTCTGCTAATCACCCCTTCAAATCTGAAAATGATCCTGATACCTTTTTCAGTGAGAATATTGTGAGACAGTGCAAATATTTTACAGAAGAACAATTCAAAAATTATAAAATCAATGATGAAAATTTTTCAATTATACATTTCAACAGCAGAAGTCTTTCTCGTAATCTGTCCACTATTAATGATTGTTTGAAAACATCCAAAAAACGTTTTTCAGTTATTGCAATTTCAGAAACATGGTTAAATGAGGATAATAAAGATCTGGTATATCTTGATGGTTATGAATTGTTCCTGGTTAATAGGCAGACGAGAAGGGGTGGAGGCGTTGCATTGTTTGTAAGGTCAGATTATAACTGTAAACTCATTAACAACACGTCATTTACAGTGGACATCATGGAATGTGTTACCATAGAAATGACATCTATAAACTCCAAAAACATAGTTGTTAGTTGCATTTACAGAGCTCCTGGGACAAATATTGACACCTTTGAAGACATTATCTTAGGAATGTACAACAAAATCAACAGAAATAAGCATTTATTTGTCTGTGGAGATTTCAATATAGATTTTTTAAACCCTCACAATCATCCACAAATTACCTCATTTATAAACACCTTGTACTGTTTAGGACTGTTTCCAACCATCATTCATCCTAGCAGAATAACTATGGACTCAACAACTCTCATTGACAATATTTTAACTAACGTTATATCCGGTAATCTTAGTGGGGGACTACTGGTCAGTGATATCAGTGATCACTTGCCAGTTTTCTCAGTCTTTGCATTGGAGGGTTGTTGTATGTATCGAAGCAATATCAAATTCATGAGTAGAAAAGTAACACCTGAAACAATTGATAATTTAAGGGAGGATTTATCAAGTCAGAATTGGTCAGATGTTTTTGTTGATGATGTTGACAGGTCATATGATGCTTTCATTTCCATTTTTTCCAGTTTGTATAATAAACACTGTCCATTTGTTGACAAAATATATAGAAATCAATATAGCAACAAACCATGGATAACTAAGGGACTTCAGAGGGCATGTAAAAAGAAAAAACGTACTATATAAACAATTCATAAAACTACGAACTAAGGAAGCTGAAAGTAAGTATAAAACATATAAGAATAAGTTAATATCATGAGACTCAGTAAAAAAAACATATTATAATGAGTTACTTGTCAAAAATAGAAATAACATCAAAAACACATGGAACATATTAAATGAAATAGTAAAAAAGAATAGAGTAACTAGAGATTATCCTTCATTTTTTCAGAGTAACAACTACATCACGATTGATAACGACGAGTCTATTGCTGAACACTTTAATGAATACTTCGTTAATGTGGGTAAAAATCTTGCCAGTAAGATTGACTCATCAACTAATAACTTCTGGGTAAATAATTCAACATTTAACAAATCTGTTTCAATGTTCATTGGTGGTACTCATGAAAGGGAAATACTTGATCTGGTTCATGGTTCAAAAAGTAAGAAATCGACTGATTTTAATAATTTGGATATGGCTTTATTAAAAAAAGTTATTGATTGTATAGTAAAACCGTTCAATTATATTTGCAATATGTCACTAAGTACTGGTAAATTCCTTCTCAAATGAAAATAGCCAAAGTAATTCCTCTGTTTAAAACTGGTGACAAACACACATTTTCTAATTATAGACCTATATCACTCCTGCCACAATTTTCCAAAATTTTGGAAAAAGTATTTGCTAAAAGATTAAATGATTATTTACTGAAGCATAACATCATTTGTGAAGAACAATATGGATTCAGAAGGTCTCGAACTACATCACATGCTTTGATGGACTTTGTGGAAAGTATTGCAACTGCAATTGATAATAAACAATACACAATAGGTGTTTTTTTTTATTTACAGAAAGCGTTTGACACAATTAACCATGGAATACTATTAAGTAAACTGCAGAAATATGGAATCAGAGGTCTGGCATATGAATGGATAGCTAGTTATTTACAAGGCAGATTTCAGTATGTTCAATTCAATAATACAAATTCTGAACTCAGGGATGTCACATGTGGGGTGGCGCAGGGCTCAGTGCTGGGTCCTTTGTTGTTTATAATCTATATAAATGATATAAGTTGGGTGTCGAGTTCACTGAGATGTGTCCTTTTTGCGGATGATACAACTGTGTTCTGTAGCGGTGAAAATCTTGAACAGCTTCTGGACATAGTGGAGAAAGAACTGGAAAAATTTAAGGTTTGGTTTGACGCTAATAAGTTGTCACTCAACCTTGGGAAAACTAAATGTATTATATTTGGAAATAAACAGGCACCCAAATGTAAAAATTTAACTATAAACAATAAGGAAATTGAGTTAGTAACAGAGAATAAATTTTTAGGTGTTATAATTGATAATAAACGTAGCTGGAAACCACATATAAATTATGTGAAATCAAAATTGTCAAAAACTATAGCCATTTTGT